>NC_046982.1:2092872-2389925 GCF_009769545.1 Cyclopterus lumpus | reverse complement strand
CAGTGGGGGGGTGTTGGCCCGGAAGGGAACCCAGTCAATTCTGAAAAGAGACAAAGGGTTCAGGGAATAATAAATCTGCACTGTTACAAAATCCAGTTCATCGGCAAGATACCCTCCCCTCTTCCTCTGTTCCTTCCCCTCCCCCACACCAACTCTGCCACCTTTTGACCAAAGAGACAAGGAAGATTTCCTCCTTTGATCATCGGAGGATGGAGGGGGGATGAATGGGCCAAAAGGAACAGCAGAGGATGTGCCGCAGCTGAGAAAATGAGCTGTTTACCCTGCACTTGGCTTCTGTGGAGGCCCCCTGCTTCTCCCATCTCTTCCACTGACCCCACCCATCTCAGGGAACCACCCCCATTCATTGGCCCTTCTCAGCCCGCTTGGAGGTGTAAAGAGCACACACACCCCTTTCTCCATTTTCACCGCCCGTCCTGGCCCCCGCATCCCCCGGGCGTCACCCCTGTCACCCGGTCATCCTTTTGGTGATGGTGGGAGCAGGGCGCTGCACCTGTCTTGACCGTCTAGACAACACCGCCTCGTGGTTTTGTCCTCAAAGGGGGGAGAGGAAGAAGACGGTGGAGTTTGGAGGTGGGGCGGGTGTCCGCTCAGGTTAAAAGTCAGAGTTGGAGGGTGAGGTTTGTTAGTGAGGATGGCGGAAACGAGAGTTCACCCTGCTGACCCACCCAGAGCCCTGTGGTGTAACACAGCTGACCTCTGAAGACCGGCAGTATCTCAGTGCTTTTTCTTTTCTCACCATTAGATAACTGTTTCTGTTATTTGTCACATGTGCCATCTGTATTTTTAATATTATAGTTTTTTTCTTTCTTTTTTTTACCATGTCTCCAGCATGTGTTTAGCCAACTGTCAAAGGCATTTGAGTTAGTATAGGAACATTGGGAAAATGAGAGGAAGGTCATAAAGATCCAGACCGGACCACAAGCAGCTCAAGTCTGGTCTCCATGTTCTCCCAGGTACCTCTGGCTCGTTCAGAGACTCACCTCAGCGATCTCCTTGATGGGGTGTGCAACAGCATGAGCGACTACGCCCTCCACGTGGACCCCGACACCCAGCACAAACAGTACATGAGGTTTGCTCCCAGGAGCAGCGGGGCCACCGGGGACTTCCCCGACTTCAAAAATTTCCAATTCGACGGACCCGAGGCATCCAACGCCCTGAAATTCGCAGTGAGTGCAAAAAAAATTGTGATTGAACTGTAATGTGGACTAATTTAGGGACATGTGTAGGTTTGAGGCTTTTGCAGTGCAGGACTGAGTTTCTACAGCTTAATCCTTCACTGTGTGTCCTTCCTACATTTAAAAAAATGTCCTACTACTTTCAATTTTCAACTAGTTGTTTAATAAATTGGGTTGCTGCATAAACATTGATGTCTGAAATACCCTGTGTAAATTGGATGCCTATGTAACACTGGCTAATCAAAAGCAATCAATTGTGTAAATTATTTTTACTATTATCATTTTTTTACTATTAAATGTTCTCTTTTTATATATATATATATATATATATATATATATATATATATATATATGTATATATAATTAATGATTTAGACTTAGAATTACAAAGAAAATAATATTCACAGAAATATTGGAACAACACATATGAAGCAAATTAGAACTCAGAAAAATTAACAGATATTATTTTTAAACTTCCACGTGTCTGGAGTCTTTACTGTGTATAGTTTTAGTGCCCACTTGTTGCACACTCATCCCAACATTTCACTCAAGTCTCAGATTGCCGTATATCCTCTTTTACTCTGTGATCTGTGTCATGTTTCTGCCGCTTGGGTCAATCCGCCTGCAGTTGGTGGGTAGAAACGTTCCCTCGTAATCTCCTCAGAAAGTGGTTGCTGATGTGTCTGTGACTTCTGTAGCAAGGTGTAACTAGGATTGGTATGAAGCTGCTAGCTGCTAGCTTTGCCACATTATGCCATGTTGTGTCATGTGATTGACTTATCGATAGTTTTTTTATGAATGAAACTTAAACGTGGATCATGTTTCCAGGTGCAATAGAACATACAGAGAACTATATACAGAGGATACAGATTCAGAATGACCTGAATACATTCATTCAGACATTTCTGATGAAATAGTTAACCTAGCGAGCAGTTGTATTTTTCTTGTATGTCACATGCTTAATGTAACACAATGTAATGTAATACAAGTCATATGGCCATGTCGTAAATCAGATCAGGACAGTGGATTCAATAAAGGTTCCCCATGCAAGAACAAAGTGAAGTAGAACCCACCTCAAAGGTTTTAATTGGAGTTTTAAACTCCCTCCTTTTGCCATCTTAATTAGGCTTCCTGGGAAACTAAAGATGCTTGTCCACATCACTTATACATCTGTATAATGTGGTTATTGCAGACAGACCTGAAGCTGAATTTGAAGGTCCTGAAGGATCTGGAGCCTGATTTAAAATGGGAGCTCCCGGTGCTTTGTTCTGGATTCAAGATGTAATCAGCTCCAATCGGTCCTGCTGCTCACTTCATGGAATACATTCACACCACATGGCATTTTCACTTTTCCGGTCAGGTTGCTGCATGCTTTCCTTCTAGAAAAAGAAAGATCCAAATTCTTTCAGGACTACCTGCTGAAATCCAAATGGAGTAAACTAGTATCAGGTTGAAGTGAATATAAGTGAAGCCGAACAGTTTGTCAAATGGCGAGGAAACATGGCCACCGCCCTGCAAACGTGACCACCATTGTGCGAAGAGACTCGTGTGTGTTGTGTATGCATGGCCGACCCTCAGCTCTGTTTCCCCAGGCCAAGTCTCTGTTCTTTTTCTCTCAGTGTGAATCCGTCGTGGAGGAGCTGGAGGATGATATCATCTCTCTGTTCAGCAAGGACATGGAGCACATGCACCAGGAGTTATGCAACAGAGTCTCAGGTACCAACTGCTCTCTGCACTCAAAAAATCACTCCCCTCATAAAGGAAGCTGTTTTATTACAATATCATTGATAGATTAGTACTCGTGTTTTGATGCTGCTTGTTTCTGCATTTCAATATATTTCTTAGCTCAATAGTACAATGATGATTTGTAAAATGTACTCGTCTGTTGGTCTATTGCTTATTTTCCCTGTTGGGTTTGACTTCCACATCCTTATGTAACAGAAAGATGAGAGCGAGGCCATTTTGTTAGAATGTGACTCAAGACAGAATTATACTGAGATGGGTTTGTGGGGTTTCATTCTAAACATCCTGGTGAACTCCTGTACAATGCCACATAATAATTAATGTATCTATTTTTATTGTGTTTAACCTCAACACAACTGCTCATATTTGTGTCTTTCCTTTGATTTCAGACTACTGTAAAGACAGCCGGAACACTAACGAGGAGTTATAGTCTTCTAGATTTTCAGTGGAGGAAGGTGGGACCAGTTTTGTAACAAAGATCATAAAAAAGACTTTAACAAAATCCTTTTTTCACCCAAAATCTTTTAAAATAAATAAAAGAAGAAATCTTGAGAAACTATTTTGTTCACGTTATTTTTTGTCTGCGGCTTGAAGTCGCTGCTCGCTGGAGTCGGAACAGCTTTCTGTGTTGTCAGCTGCTGCTTCTTATTGGCTGACGACAATCACACTCAGGCTGTGTTTCTGCCTTCGCTTCGGGCTGCAGTCCAAACATTTCTCCAGCTGAAACGTCTTCTGGTGTTTTACACCACTCTGGGACATTTGTGACAGAAAAAATTTAGAAATTTAAAATGAAAATGTGTATATTTCACATTCATTTGTATTACTATTATGAATGTTATTATTATTAATAATAGAAACTGTATTGTTAACAATAACAGCATTATTATTATTCTAAATAATGGTCACAGCATGATTTGATCTTTGTTGCTAAAGGGTGAGGAGCTGTATGTCTTCTCATACAAACTAGCAGGTCTACAGACTGCAGCAGACGTTAAAGAATCCATCGTCTGATTGGGCCAGATGTAGAAGCAGCTGCTTGGTGATTGGCCTGCACACTGACCATTGATATGCTGAAGGTTCACACGTTCAGAGGCAGAGCTCCTCTCAGTATATGCATTACTCAAACCTGACTGAATTCACTTAAAACAGGTGTTTGTGCAACCTTTACAAGGACTCCATTTTGTAAGAAGTCAGTTTAGTCTCACATGCTCAGGACTGGACAGCAAGTAGCAGAAGAACACGTCCCCCCCACCCAGCATAACTAAACCATATAATATTGCTATTCTGTCTATTTCAAAGAAACTTCTTTCCCACTTTGAGATTACACACGATTTCACCAAAATCCCAGATGTCCCAGTTTTCCACCAGCACTCAAACGCAGCATACCCAAATTACAAATTACCCTCAGAGGGCTTTACAATCTGTACACATATGACATCCCTGTCCCAGGACCTCACATCGGAAACAGAAAAAAAACCTTTAATGGGGGAAAAAGGGAAGAAAACTTCAGGAGAGCAACAGAGGAGGATCCCTCTCCCCGGATGGACAGAAGTAATATATGTCATGTGTACAGAATGAACAGTGTTACAGAGTTAGAACACATTCAATGAATATGACATAAATATATTCATGTGTGCATTTGTAAACCTCCTTTACTTGTGTTCAAAATGCTTGGTATTTGTGTGTAGATTGGAACATGCATTTATGAGTACCCAACATTTTATTTTTCGTTTTAAAACACATTCATACCCTGTGGCAAAGCCTGAAAATAGCAAGAATCGTGCAAGTACATCGAAATAATAAGAGAAAGGTTTTATTTAATTTTCTAGGCAATGGGGCAGTCTAATTCTTTACTCTGTAAGCTTTGACCTCCATGTTTATCTTTCTATGTCCAAAGCCACGCTCATATGAGGTCACGTGTATAGAGGTGGTTGATGCTGTGCACGTTCTATGAGGAAACCCAGCATGTAATGCAGCACTGCTATGTAGCACATTGGTAGAGTAAAGGTGGGATCTTCATGATGGTCCGCATGGACTAACAAGCAGTCCTCAAGCTGTCCCCAGTATTAAATACAGCTACATATAGATGTACATCAACTCCAAACTTAATTTCATATGAACAACACTGTATGACAGATGTTATAGAGACGCTATTCAAATGTGGCTTTTCACATATTCCACTTACCCCATAATTTGGCAGAAATTATTCTGTGCCCTAGAGCTGCTTTATACACACATCAGGGAGCCACACTGTCACCATAATGTATCTTATTTTGAGACGATTCAACAAACACCACCCTGCTGCCACAAATACTCACTTAGAGCACCATGTGTGGATTAATCCGTCACTGAAAGTAGTCACCAACAAATGTACTATTTCCTGCTGTTTGAGTCAGTGACCAAATGTTTTGGGAAATGACTAAAACCCTATTACCTCTTAGTTAATTACACTAACAATGTTCTCTTTTATATTGCAAAATGGAAGAAGCTAGTGAGTTATGCAGAACATATCACTGTGACACCAAGCCTTATGACAAGTGGTGTGAAAACTAATTTAGTTTTATATTTGGTGGATTGCATCCAAATTAATTTCAACAATTAGACGGGTGTTCATTTAGCTTTTTTATTTTTCAAGCTTTTCTTTTCTTCCTTCTTTCTTTTCAAACTGAAACTAAACCAAAATAATTCTGCAGTCTCAACAAAAACATCTCTTCTCTCATTTCTCAAACAGCTATAACACTCTATCAATAAGGGCTTGAAGCTTGAAGCCACTTAACCCCAAATGTCTCCTGTAGCTGTGCCTACGGTGTAGGAATGTTAGTTAGTCCTGATGTGTAGGTGGCACCTTGCATGGTAGCTCCTCCCATCAGTATATGAATGTTAGTCCTAAAGGACAGGTGGTACCTTGCATGGTAGCTCCTCCCATCAGTGTATGAATGCTAGTCCTGATGGACAGGTGGTACCTTGCATGGTAGCTCCTCCCATCAGTATATGAATGTTAGTCCTAAAGGACAGGTGGTACCTTGCATGGTAGCTCCTCCCATCAGTGTATGAATGTTAGTCCTGATGGACAGGTGGTACCTTGCATGGTAGCTCCTCCCATCAGTGTATGAATGTTAGTCCTGATGTGTAGGTGGCACCTTGCATGGTAGCTCCTCCCATCAGTGTATGAATGTTAGTCCTGATGTGTAGGTGGCACCTTGCATGGTAGCTCCTCCCATCAGTGTATGAATGTTAGTACTGATGGACAGGTGGTACCTTGCATGGTAGCTCCTCCCATCAGTGTATGAATGTTAGTCCTGATGGACAGGTGGCACCTTGCATGGTAGCTCCTCCCATCAGTGTATGAATGGGCGTGAATGGGTATATGATGTCATGGAGTGTCAAAGAGTGGTCAGAAGACTAGAAAATATACATACAAGTCCAGTCCATTTACCACTTTATACAGAGCACTCGTACACAGCGCTGCACCTGCTCATCGTGTTAGTGACGTCAGCTTGAACCATTCGTCCACCTTCATGTGTCTGGCTGCTGATCCTACCAACCTCGATGATTGGTTTCCAGCCTGCCCGCGGATTGGAGTTACAGTAGAACACACATGGTGTCGCTACCTGACAGAACAAGGGATACCAGCAACTCTCGCACCCATTAAATACTCATTTCCTTTCCTGTCCTGCTTTTATGATTATTATTAGGGCCCGAGCACTGACAACAATAGGCCAGCGAATGCCCTTTTGAAACTGTCATGTTTATTGTTTTTCATATTCTGCCAATTGAATTGCCTTTTTGGGGGCTTTATCATATCCCAAAATGTGTTCAATTTGACATGCATATCAGGACTGGTGAAAATGTTGATATTTTAGGGGTCTTGCATTTGGGTATAAAGAAATGGCTCTATAGCGCCCCCTAGAGTGTTTGTTGGCCACACCCATCTCCCCTGACTGATTGACTTGAAATGGCAGGAGATCTGTGATGGCAGCCAATGATGGCACAGCTAAATCTATCCCTTACTTGAGGACATGTGCTACAGTGCTTGAGAGCATCATGACCGAGCTCTGACTACTTGAGAATTAATTCAAATGTTGTTTTTCTAAGACTCAACATTCACTTGTTGAATAGAGAAACCTGGAGACAAAGTGTGATTTTGTGTTCTTGTATCCTTTTACTCTTATAGCATAAAGTTTGGTCACTGAGCTGCGGCATTAACTTGTATTCTAACAAGATTAAAATATATTTGTCCTGGAGATTAGCATAGTTAAGTCTCCCTCTTTTTTTTGGCTTTTGGGGCAGCTGCAGCAGGCTTTGATCAGTGTTGCACGGCGAGGCCCAGGCTTGGCCTGGCCATCCGAGGCCCGGGTGTGAAATTGGTCTGATGTCATCCCCCATTCTCCTCCTTCACTAGCTTTTAGCTGCCGTAATTATATTTCCGCCACAAAGCCCCCGTCCCCTTCATTCCATATTCCACGTTTGACTAGGAAGCATTTAGAGAACTATGGCTAAATTACTCAGTGGGGGGAAGGGGGCCATCTTTTGTCTGACGGAGACACAGGGGACATCAATACTTTGTGATATGTACTTTTCTTTTCTCTACTCGTCTGCCCTTTGCCTCGGCCTATTGGAGGGGTTAGGTTTATGACAAGGAGATGGATGAACTTTGAGTAAATAAGATGTTTTTTTATGTTTTGCCCCTTGAATTTTGTGTTTCTAAGCAGAAAACAACAGGACAGATTTAGCAGCATTTGTGTCTCAACAAGTAGACAAGACTCTGGGGCTTGGTTTTACTGTTACCGCTCTCTTTTGAGAACTCCAGGATGAAAGCGTGCCTGCAGGTTGATTGTGTTGTTAGCTGTAACCTGATAGCGGCAGTGATTGCAGTGTATGTCTGAGCGTTGTTGCTCTTTACAATGTTCCAAATGATGCCACAAAGCTTGGAATTTCATTCTAGAATGTGGGATCAGTATGTGAGCTGCACTCATCTCAACTTATGAGACGCAGTTGAAAGCTAGGAAGTGGATCCTGATTCGAGATGATTATTCCCTTAGTAGTTTAAAGAGAAGTCAGCACATAACTTCACAGATATACATATCTAGTTTAAAGAGAACATCAAAAGGAAGTGTAATTATTCTGAAACTTTGTTCAGGTGACAATTCAATCTTTTCAACTGCATACATTTTAACAAGCTTAATACATCTCAGAATTAGAAAAAGATTTAATTATTTTGAGAACCTGTGAGATAAAAAAAAAGGTAGCTTGAAATCTGATGGTTTTCAGCCCACTAGAGTGGACGACCATATCCCAGAATCCATTGCATTCCTATAACATCAGCCTTTGATGGCCAATGTAGGACAAAACTATGTGCACGTCCACTTTGGAGTATCGAGGCCTTGGAGCACATCCAACCTTTATGCAGGAGACCGGAGCACGTATCCCACACTAGCAATACGTTGTAGTTTTCTTTTTAAACTGTAACCACAATCTTTGACTGAACCAGGGAACAGAAGAGAGGATTTAGTCCAAATAGTTTCATCTTTCTAAGAGGTTATATATGAAATTCTTGACATTTGGAAAGTTATAAAAGCTTTTGGGTCAGACCCAATATGAGAATACATTTGATAAATAGATTTAATTTGATGTATTTGATGCAACATTTTAGCCGTGATAAAAACAAATCATTCAGTCCTGGGAATGGGGATGTTCATTTCTCATCATTTCTTGGCTGTAGGGTTGTCACCTGTTGCTCTTTGCAAGGACACCCAAATAATTTTGACCTTCATCCAGGTGCTCTGGCCATTATAACCCCCCCCCCCCCCCCTTTTAGACTGACAGACTGTGCATAGAAACCCAGCTTGCAGCTTTTCTTCCCCTCCAGAGTAGTTCAGAGTAGAGTAGCAGCTCAGCTCATCAAGTCAGCGTTACTTCCACATACAAGCCAGCTAAGAAAGGAAATGCAGATGAGGCTCCAGCAGCCATTCAGAGAGCTCAGGTCACTGCTGCTGCCAGTGGACGAGTCACAGGAAACCTTCTGGATCTCCTTCTGCTCTCCCTATTGCTTTCTCTATTTCTTTTTTCTGATAGATGTTCAGGTGAACAACATACAGTACAGAAAGGACTTATCTGAGACGTCTAGGATACTTGGTGGACTCAGTTCATTTGACTGGAGGATGCAGTGTTCTGACCTTGCATGAGTCAGTCCTTAGTCGCGTATGTTTTAAGTTCCATCTATGATGTGCAGACTTTGTTCGTAAGAAACTGATAATAAACAATAAACTCAAAGTAAGGACTAAGAGGCTAAGTTTCCAAATGTCACCTTTACTGTTTCATCCAAACACTCTATCAGTGTTTGTGTCATGTATAAAAGACAGGAACCCTCGGTGTGCAGTCTTTACCAGCTGATGAACCTGGTATCAACTCATTTAGTTATTATTGCATGCCTTTTTATTCTCAGATCCTCTGTGACCAGTTCAGTTCTTCCAAAGTGGCTTTCATATTGTGTTGGTGTGATCCACAGAAAAAACACCCTGAATTGCACATGAATATGATCCAAGTCATATGTAGAGATCAGAGTTCAGATATCCTGGAGCACAGACTTTTGATTCTGGATAAGAGTGTTTGATTGTTAAACACTGCTTTACATTAATAAAGCACAAGGTATCTTGCAAGCAGAAGGACAGGAGGAGTCCCCTCTTTAAATGACAGTATGATTGATGTCTTATCCACCTGGTCATGTCCTCCATCGGTTTGACACAATAGCCTACAATGTACTATGATTTTCAATTATGGTTGGAAAAGACTTTTGAATCTGAGTATTTAGTATTCTGTTTTCAAGAACACTGAGGAAGCCTCAAACATGTCATTTGTATTTATTTTTAAAGAATATAGAAGCATGCAGTCCAAAACATGATATCACAGCTTAATTTAGATTTATTAAAAACAATAATAATGATTGGATTTAACATGTGGACAACAACATAGTACTGTAACTGGCATTCCATTAGACTGGATATACTTTATGATATATATATATATATATATATATATATATATATATATATATATATATGGGCTTTACTTTGTGATGTTTTCCAGCCTGCAGACACAGGATACAAGTTGATACCGGCTGTCTGTCAAACGGCCTTTTGTCATGTCGACGATGGACGAGTCTGACTGTGTGCAGATAGAAGTGATCCATGTGTCTGCTAATCATTAGGAGGATATTTCAATAAAACCACCCGCTGACTCATCAAATCAACTTACTAAATACATGGGATTTGTTGTGTGTGTGTTTCAGTGTATGCAATAAAATAATCTTCTAGAAACACACATTTTTCATTATCTTTTATTTACCATCACACCGTTATGATATAAATTATTTACATCATATAAAAGAGACCCTCGGCTGAAAGGGAAAAAAACAACTAAATGTGTTTGTTATTTTATCTTTAATAATCCTGATGTCAAAATGTCATTGTAGAAAACGGCTCTTTCTTTACCCCACAGTAAATATACCCTGGTTGTATTTACTCACGTTTAAGGCAGAAGCTTGTCCAGGTTTGGGATTGAATGTAAGAAAAATGGACCTCAGTAGATAAAATAAACATAAACATTCACAGCATCGTAAGACCACGGTTTGGTTTGGATCCACATGATTTAGACCGGGAGAAGGCCGGACACGTGTCGCATTCTAACACACACGTTATTGCAGGAAAATAAGTTATGTAAACACTCCAGAGCCCCGTTTCCACATGGCTACAGATGTCCCTTTTATAAATAAAAATAGAATGGTCTTTGTTAACGACACGTACACGTTGCCTGTTTTCTTGAACATTCGTAAAAGCACGTGACACTCGAGGTCCAGGGCGGGCCGGGCCGGAGAGGAGCGGAGAGAGTCCTGCTGATGGGAGGCTGGCTTTAGTGTTCGGCTCATTTATTTGTTCAAATAAGCATTCAAAGAAAATCAAAATCAAAACGAATGTGATCTTGGTACATTCAGGTGGAGCCTGGAATGGGCTGCTCTGTTCATTGCCAGCTCTTTCGCGAGGACTCATTTTGTAATTAAACAGACACTTGTATTTATTCCAGGGACGAAACGTGTCGTCCCTTCGCCACACCGCGGGGCCCGGACAGGCCTGGAGGCCGGGGACGGGAGAGTGAAGAGGAAAAGCACAAGTACAAAACACAAACAACACAAAGTCGGCTATTTTCTTCACAGCTCCCAGAATGCAGCAAAAACAAATCTTTGGATTTCAGCATATAGTTTTCATAATCAATCAGTCGAGCCTACGGGACACAGGCCTGTCCAGTCCACTTTCCCCGGCCTCGAGGCTCCTATTGGACCACGCACAGACACTTGGTCCATCTGTGTTGGCCGGTTCAAAGGTCAGTGTGTCCCTCCGTCACGGCCCATTCTAAAGTTGTCCCGTTTGACCGTGGTTTGTCCGG
Organism: Cyclopterus lumpus; assembly: GCF_009769545.1. Taxonomy (NCBI): domain Eukaryota; kingdom Metazoa; phylum Chordata; class Actinopteri; order Perciformes; family Cyclopteridae; genus Cyclopterus; species Cyclopterus lumpus. Next base: position 2,378,547 of record NC_046982.1, on the reverse strand, counting down.
GTGTCCCCGTGTTTGGACCCGGTCCTCTCGCGCTTGACCCGACAGTGCTGCATTCTATTGTCAATGTTGCTGCTCTGGAAAATACTACTCCAGTAGGCCTTCTGACACGGTCCCGGGGCTCTTTGTGAACCTGTGACGCACGAGGCCGTCCTAACAGACTCACACCATGATGGAGGTCGCGTGGTCACAGCAAAGGTTTGCGCTCGCGCACCCGGAGCTGGTTTAAGGAGGACGTTGCGGGTTGTAGCTTGTTGTGCTCTATGGGAAATTCCGATTGTGACATCGTCATTACTGCAACCCGCACGCACGCACGCACGCACGCACACACAAGCACAGAGCAAATGTCACAATACCGTCTGTGTTTGAGTTTTAAATATGAATGCTGGTACTGGAGTGGTTTTATTGCATGGCTCAGAACCCCCTCCGGTCCCCGGGCCTCCTCTACTCGCTGTCCGACTTGGCGTCCTTGGACCCGGCGTGGTTGTACAGTCCCTGCGCCATGAGATGCAGCGCCAGAGCGTTTTTATTCCCGGTGGCTTTCTTGATTTTGGCCCGTTTGTTCTGAAACCAGATCTTGATCTGAGACTCGTTAAGGACAAGATCCAGGGCGAGGCTCTGCCTCCGCTGCTCGGTCAGGTACCGGTTGTTTTGGAACTCCGTTTTTAACCGATGGAGCTGCTCCGCGGTGAAGGCCGTCCGGGGCCGCTTGTCCTCTTTACTCGGGGTCGGGTCCTTCTTTGGCTTGCGGGATCTGGGCCCTTTGGTGAGGACAAAACACATTAGGATTATGAACAGTCTCTGATCACATTTAGCTTCATATAGGCAGACTTTACTATCATCATAACTTATATAAATATATATCTATTTTTAGTTATTATTTATATAATAACTTTAGTTATATAAATATATATGTATATATATAATAACTTTAGGTATTATTATAATAACTAATATAAAATAAAATAACGAATAACTTGAGTTATTACGGTATAGGTATTCGGTAGTGTGACTGTCAGGTTAATGATAACATGGTGTTGCAATGGGAATGGAATACAAACGTCATTGTTATATTTATTTTATCATCATAATGTCTAAAGAACCACTGGGCGTTTGGCGAGAAAGTGTTTGAGGTCAATAAATAATTTTGCTAGGTTTTAACTCAATAATAAAGTTATGGAATGTATAACAATTGAAATGTAGTTGTAGGTAAGAATGCGCCTTAAATGATTTACTATCGCATCAGCTATAAGGGTTCGTTCTGACTTTTCTTGATCGCACTGAAGTTGTCTACTTCTTGATATATTCTATGAGACTTCATTTTTTGGTTCTACCTGTGCTAAAATATTTAAAGAGGAGGTTATGTCAATCTGAAGGGAAATATTCTGAGATATACCTCCTGGTCAGAACTTTTCATTCCAACCTCAGGACTGAAATGGAGTTCTAACCCGCCAGGCTGCAGCTGCATGTCCTCCAGCTCTGCTGCAGACTAATGAGAACGGGAGGAGGGGTGCAGATGGGGGTGGGGTTAGGATATGATGGAGGATGGGGAGTAAGGCGCCTCTTTCCCTCCTGTTACCATAGGAACTCCATTTGTGTAATACTTTCCTAAAAAGAGCGTTGTTTCTGTTCTAATATGCAGAGGCTTGTTTCCTGATACTAGCCCACCTTAACGGCAGAGTCCGAGTAGCACCCATCCAACACTTCCACGTGATGTCTTATCCCATCAAAGTAAAAGTGCATTTGGTTTGACAACAATCCCGACACGCTTATACAATCTTCTAAAATATGAGCCAATAATAAAACATAAAACGTGTGCTCGGTCCCGCAGCAGCCTCCCTGACCTCTCCAAGGGCCCTTTGTGAGAAGAAACGCGGCCCGGGCCTCGATGCCAACTTTCTGTGTTTTCCATCCAACAAAGACACGAACATTTGGTTTGGAGTTCTTAAGCTTCGTGCACATCTCGTCCCTGCGTGCGGCTGCTGGCTGCTTTGAGACCCGTTATTGAAACAAGTCCACTTCCACGGAGCAGCTTGAACCCGAGGTGCTGCCTCTCGGAACATGGCCATGTTGTCAAAAATCGTTTTCTATTTCGTTGGCGGGTGAAATACTTTGAGCTTCTCTCAGTCTTTCACATCGAATGCTGCTTTTTTTGGGACACACGGCCCTCACTTTTTAGACCCCCCATTGTCAAAAAATATGCTAATGGTACATCAACAAAGAAGACTGAGGAACAATGGCGTTAAACTTGGTTTTACTTCACTTCTCCATATTTTTCATTTTATATTTGACTCGTATTTCATTTGAATTTCATTTTCACAACCGCCTTCGACAGCAGCGGGTCGTCTCGTCACTTTATCTTCATTTAAAGGCGAAATCTAAATCCACTTCCACCCAAAACAACTGCAATGACTTTATAATCTTCAATAAAATAGTTTGTTTTGTGTCAAATATATCCGTGTCTTTTCTAAAAATGTTATATGATTTTTTTAAATATTGAAACTGACATAATAAGATGATATTAGTAATGATGGTGAAATAACTGATTTATCAATTGTTACAAGTGATATGTCTATTAAGTAGGATTGGGGGTTGCAGGACTCAGAGAATAAAATGTCACATTTTTTCTAAAGAATGAACCTCCAGAGCTTTTAAATTGAAATTTTTTGCAATCAGAGCTTTTCTCTCTCTGAAAGAAAAACTAGCTGTTTTTAACGGACTCAGGCTATTTATTAGACTTCCTTCAAGAATTAATGTATGTATTAATTTCTTATTCTTTATTTTTTATTTCAATGAACAAAAAGTGTCCGAACAATATTTCCACCAACCTGCTGACGGGCGGTCTGAGTAGCGGGTACAATAAACCCAGGCCGGCCACAGCATCGGCTTGGACGCAGGAGCCGAGCCGGCCTCGGGGCTGCGGCAGCGGTCCCCGCGACTCTTCACGGCCCCATCACCGGCTATCAGGTCAGGCCCCCTGGCCTCAGTGTCCGGATGCTGGTCGTCGGATGCTCCCGTGTCTTCCTCCTCCTCGCCTCCTGCTCCACCCTGCTGCGGGTTGCCAATTTTGGAAGACTTTCTCCCTGCCTGCTCCTCTCTTCGTATGATCCCTCCCAGACTGTCTCCATCCCGGACCAAAGTCCCGTCCTTTCTATTTCGGCCGAAGTCCGGTCTTAAAATGTTGTCGATGTAAAAGTTGGTGATCCGGTGCAGCTGGTGTCCAGGTGGCTGGAGGAGAGGTAGGATGGCCCGGTTGGACTCCTCTCCGGAGTCCTCTGCGCGCTCTGGTTCTCGGCGAGCATTCCCTTCCATCCTGATGGAGCTGCTCCCCCTCAGCACCTCTTTCTCTGTGCCCTGCTGCAGAGTAGTACTTCCAATTGCGTGTTGTCCCGTCCGCTTAGTGATCACCTAATTAGACTACTATATTTATGACTCCAAAAACAAACACGTCGATGAGCTAGAATAATTCCTTTTGGGGCAGAATAGCAGATTTGTCTTTTGCTGTGAAAACGCGCCTCTTATGAATTTGACAAAGAAAAATCATGCTTGACTTTCTGGTGAAAGCCTCCTCCTCATGGCTGGACCTGCTGCGGAGGTTTTCATCGAAGAAATGTAAATCGATTTTTAAAAAACTAGAGTCTGGCCTCTTTAATTTTTCCGGGTCCTTGCACACAATTTGTGATGCTTCCCGAACTAACTGGCCTGATGAAGACGCCGCTCAAATACTTTCACTACGGATTTTTGTTCTCATTTATGATTGGCTGCGAGACGCTGTGATGACGTTGTACTACGGGTCTCTCAGACACGTGCCTCGGACCAATAGAGCTGGCGAGTTGGTGTCATGTGAGCTTCCCAGAAATCCCTGGAGATGCAGATTAATCCAATCCACCCAGTGAGTTTATGATGCATTCAGGTTACAGCGGAAATGTATTATTACATGAACATTTAAAGGCACAGATTGAATTTTGAATATGGTTACGGTTGCTGGAGGAGAATCCCGTTCAGCAGCTCTCAGATAGTAAGTGATGATGACACTCCTCACATGAATATGAAGACCAAACTGAAATACAGTGGCACTGCCGTGAATATTATTCTAAGAGCCCGACATGATTTGTAGCTCAGGTCACCCAAAACTAAGACATGTAAAAAAGTCCATGCACTCCATCTTTGATTCAACCGGCAGGTGTTGTTTGAGGACAGATATTGGGCTACATTTCCTGAACAGTTGTGAGCAGGCAGTTTGTGCTGCTAAGCGTCTTAGTATAACTATATTTTAACAGGAGTACTTATTACCACTTGGCTGCACGTCCAATGATTAGCGGCAGGCTACTTTCACCTCAGCTGCACCATCTTTCCCATAGAGACCAAATGTAGCACCCATCAGTCATTTACCAGAGAATAAGGTATTGTGGATCATAACACTGTCTCCTCGTGCTTTTTATTTTCACGACTCATTCATTTTGGAATAATAAAAATATTCATCTGCCATTTTCCTGATTTAATTTAACATGTCTGCTGCCTTATTGTTAATGTTTACATTACATAATGGATTGTGCCTTTGAGCCATAACTGTCAGACGCCTCGATGGGTGACCTGCAGGCTCAGGCCCGGCCTCTGGTCGGGATCACGTGGAGGGCGATCTCCCTCTAGTTTGCATAATAGAACTGTGAGGTATATATATATATATATATATATATATATATATATATATATATATATATATATATATATATATATATATATATATGTATATTCTCATCTTCAGCGGATGCGGATCGCGAGAGCCGGCGAACAGAGACGAAGACCCGCTCACGTGCAAACAAATATTAAGCAACCATGTGACATGATGAAATGTTGGACTTAATAAAGGCTGTTTACTCACAAAGTGAACTCACGTCTGAGTTCGGAAGCTGAGATCCCTGCATGATGTTGCCGGATCCTCTCATGTGACCGATGACACTGGCCGAGCGTTCTGTTGATGATGTTGATGATGATGATGATGATGATGATGATGATGATGATGGGGAGGTCTCCTCTTCACGGAGGTTGTCGGCCTTTCGGCTCTGATGCTTTAAAAAAGAAGGAAGGATCTGAACGCGTGCACATTTCAGATGCGCCATCACCACCTCTGAAGCAGCCTCTGTACCTCCTCACCTTGTGCCTGAAGCACTTGTTTAGCTGCACTGAACACTTGAATAAAAGGAGCAGCACCGCGTGCAGTAGAACATATGGTGGTCCCTTTAGAACCTTCTAACAGGATCCTCTAGAAGCCGTTAAACCAGATCCCCAAGCTCAAAGTGGACTCGAACAGAGATCATCTATGGTGACATGATGGCATGCTGAATGTAAATCCGTCAAGCAAAGTAACCATCACACTCAGCGGGGTAACACGAACGTGTGTCAAATGAAAGAGTGAAAAGGGACAACGCTTGTCTCACGTTTTTATGAAGCCAGGAGGGCTCAGGGTGGACCTGGACCCAACGGTCCAAAGCACACAGGTAGCGGGCTGCAAGACCCCGTCCTATAAAACCTCATGAAATCAAGTACTTCACGGGCAGCTGCTGGATGCTGCTCCCGGAAGAGACTGCTCTAAGTCTAGACTGCTGTGTGCACAATATGTTGATCTGTTTGACATTAAAGAAATTAGATACATTAGTGAATGGTTGTATGTCCCTACATGTGCCCTCGATGGACTGGCGGCCTGTCCAGGGTGTCCCCTGCCTTCGCCCTATGTCAGCTGGGATAGGCTCCAGCGCCCCCGCGACCCTAATGAGGATAAGCGGTATTGAAAATGGATGGATGGATATATATATATATATATATATATATATATATATATATATATATATATATATATATATATAGTGTGTGTGTGTGTGTGTGTCTGTGTGTGGACAGTTAAAGGCTTTCACTGCATCATCTAAAGCAGGCAGCTTGTGATTCACTGAAGGAGCGGCACGAAAGCATGATGTCAAAATAAATACATGAATCCATCAGTTATCGGCCGAAAGGCTCGAGCTGTGTTTACCGTGAGGCGTTCACGGTCCTCTCCCCCGTTCCTCGCAACGGAACGACGCACAGTGTCCTTTTCAGGCCGCGCAAGGACGTGTTTGACATTATCTAAATAGTCTAATGGGTGTGATCTAAACAGTCTATTTACTATGGAATGACAAGACCAAGTCATATCATTTATAAGTATAAACTCTCAAAAAGGAAATAATAAAAACATACATGTGTTTATCTCTCTCAGCCTCTCAGCCTCATTAAAACGAATACGCACATGTGGCACATGTGAATCCATTTCAGAAGGAATTGTGAGTGTCATGGAAGTTAATACTCTATATGTGAAGAAGGCAGTGTCCTTGTGTTTGGTTATGGGGAGGTAAAGCAGCATGGGACAGGGTCCTTCCAGAGAGCAGCGGGAACATTTCCTCCTCATCATTTCCATACCAGAGGAAATTGAAGTGTATGGGAAGAAGCATGAAGGAAAAGAGAAGAGGAAGGATGGTACAGGTTAGGGTTAGGGTTAGCATGTGAAATAAAACACAGCAGAGATCAGACAGGACGGACACCTGATGACCAACAACAACATCCCGTATACCATTTCCATATCTCAGCCTCTGGAGAATGAGAGACAGGCTTTGTGACTCTTTGAATGCTGCTGTCTCCTGCATTGTGTTGGGGCCCAGATGTGAGATGAGCCGGGAGACAAAGCAGAGGTCAGCCGGGACCATCAGCTTCCTGTCCGCTTTACAAAACCTCCCTGAGGGGGAGGAGGGACCAGGGGAGCTCTGAGGTTAGGGGACACTTCCTATTCCACTCTGTCTGCTCTGTTTAAGCAGGGACGGGGGAATTAGTGCAGGGACACACCCTTTGATGAAAACGCTGGTTGAACTATGACCAGAAGGCAAAGACTAACCAAGAGAAAGTGTTTGTGTCAGTCAGGACAGTAGTTTATGATGTCCTCTCATATCTTTAAAAAAAACAGCTGTCTCAGAGAGTCTTTTGGTTTTATTCCTTTCACACTTATTTTTGTCAAACAGGACGAAATGGCCAAGTTTCACTGAAGCAGATCACTAAAAGAGAGAACATTTGCAAACACGTGCTAAATAAAAGCCAGATGTCATCTGGTGATTTAGGCCTCGTCGGCCTTGTTGAAGAGCAGAGCTAAGATATGAATATTAATATGACTAAGAGCATAGTTGTTGGCTCTATATCACCCAAATCATATCTTGATACTCATGTTGATATGAAACTAAAAACATTCCTGCTGTGTTTAGAAGAGTCTATTTCCTGCAGGTGAATATACGTCCTGTGTGATGCCGTTGACGGTCCGGTGGAGGAGCAGCAGGACATGTTGACTCAAAGGCGGCCTCGGCGAACCCTTTCAGGAGAAAAGGTCCAGGTGAAACAAAGCTCCTCCCCTGAATAGCTTCAGCAGCTTAACGCCATCAGACCAGAAGTGTTTCCACTCACACACAAGTTATTGTGTTTCTACATATTGTTTTTTGATATGAATACATACACTTATTTCTGAATGACAAAACGATTGGGGAGGTTTTTTTCAGAGGGTTTGGTCTACATTTGTTCTTCAGTTAACAGCTGATTTGAAACATCAGTCAGAGTCCTGAGATCAATCTCATAATTTCAATATTGATGGTCCAAACCTGACATTTATTTATCTACTTAATTTGTCTATGTTTTTTTAATTGAAAAACAAAGCAGAATTAATATGACCAATTTACAAAATTCAAATAAAGATCGCAATGAATCTCCACCACCTTGGTATAATGACTTTAGGAGCATCTGTAACAGCATGAGCTCGGTCCCACCTGGAGTCCTCGTCCTCGGCTCTTCCAGTCTCTTTCTCTCCTGGCCTCTGACAGCATGTTCAAAAGGCCGTGAGCAGCCTTGTTGCTATCAGTTACTGCTCTAATCCTCCTGGTCGGCATGCCGTGGATAAACCCGGGCTGAAAGCAGCCTGTAGGCCAGACTGACGGGCCTCCCGGGCTCCAGCGGAGCTTGGCATCCCGGACCGTAGCTCGGTCCTGCATGAGTTCACAGCAGTGCTGGCTGACAAAGGAAGGTTTTGCTCCGTTGCTTTTTTAATTTTAAAGGGCCTCCCTAGCCTTCTCCTCTTTAGAAGAAAAGGATGCAGCACACAAGCCTTTATAGCAGGAGGCTAACCGGGATGTGTTTGAAGTGGAGGAAACGCTTGTGAGAAAGGCCGAAGCGGAGCTGCTGTTTGGTCCTACTGTGTCCTGAAAGAACAGAGAAAGGTTCTTTAGGCATGAATGCTGATGTGAGGAGTGTGATCAGATATATAATCAGAGGCCGTGTTCTGATTCCTCTTCATGTTTTACATTGAGATGATTCACAGGAGACCAAACATGGCTAGTGTGGCTTTAAACACATTTGTGTTATCAATTGTTACTCTTGTTGTATCTTATATTCCTCATGTCAGTTCATGTGTTTATAACATACATTGAAAAAATTCATTAAATGACTGCTTACGTTGAACAATTCTGAATCTAAAAAAGCAAATATTCTTTTCATAACGGTTTCTAAACAGTTTGAAGGGACATCTCAACTCTGGAGCATGTCTGTAGCTCACCTAAACATTCCCTCCATGCTTCCCAACCGACTTATTGTGTCAGTAAATCAAAGAATCTGAGCCATAATGGACACGTTTCTTCACCCTGGAAGTCAAATGTTTCTTCTTTACAGAGCGTTAGTGTTGTCCAGCGGTGCTCTTTCCCCCTGACACGCTCCCATTTCAACAGGTCAGAGGTTACTGGGAAAAGGGATGAACATTTGTATGTATACAGTGAATGTATTAGTGACATGCACTGGAAACAGAGAAGTGCCCTCTCACCTTTCATGGAAAGTCACAAACTGGCATCCAATACAAAGAATTTAAGAAAGATCAACAATGTAACGCTGCATTTCTATGGTGTAAAACCTATGACAGCATATTATGGTCATTTTAGGTCAAAACGAAACAAAAAGATTAATTATACATATATATATATATATATAATGTTAAGCTGCAGTGGTGCAGTTAAAAACAACAAGTTGTACTTCTCACATTACGTAACACCATGCCATGATCCTACACTGTGAAGTCAACACAACGGGAAACACAGTTTTGTCATTGTGTGCATTTAATGAAGTGGAAGCTGAAGTCTATGAGACGTGAGATGTTTGAGATGTATTTCTACACACACGGGTCATCAAGCCCCTGTAACGGACTCTGTTTACTTATATACTACGGATATCGTTTACTTCTGACTTCTACACTCTGGCACAAGATAGAAAGAGTCCCAACGTATAGTCAACTATATTCATTTGTATGTGTGTTTGTTTGTACATTATGGTACATATGCACAGAGCTGCATGTTGTACTGTGTGTATTGTTTCATGTGTGCACTTATTTGTTGTTATTATTAGTATCCATAATTTTTCTATTATTATGACTGCTATGACTGCATTGTATGACTCTGTGGTTCATTGTGTACACATGACATCTATCACACTTCTGTCTATCCTGATAGAGGGATCCTCCTCTGTTGCTCTCTCTGAGGATTCTACCTTTTTTCCCTGTCACAAGTTTTTGGGGGATATTTTTCTTATCCAATGCGAATAAACATATAATAACAGATAAAGTTAATTTAGTTAAAATGATTTAAATCCCTTCTGAGGGAATTTTTTGCCTGTGAATTGTATTTTGTGTATTATGGTCCACAAAGTCGATATGTGAAACGTCCCCAAACCACATTTAACTTCATCATGTGTGACTCACCTGTGATATCACACAGAAAACTCTTTTTAATGTGTGATGCATTACACATCTGAACATGACGGAATGGTTCTTACTTGCAATACGGTGTACATGTAAGATGTAGTTTGCCCATCACAAATGTGCTAACAAGCACATTAAAGTGGTTTCAAGTCATCAAAAGGACGTGCAAAGCAAATAGCCCTTTTTAAATGTTTGAAATCATTTCATTAAAAAATGCATCATTAACAAAGACATTTGTTAAATTGTTCATAGCTATTTCTAAATGACAATGAATGTGTGACGAATTTTCCTACTTATTAGTTGTTTTCACCCTGTCTGCCTGGTTCATTAACTGTCATTCCAGATCTGGCCATTCCCACCAGATCATCCCTCATTCCCTCAGCTGGTCCTCACGCCCGTCTCACCGGCAGCCTTCCCCTAGTTATGGACCTGATTCAATTCAGTTTATTTTGTATAGCCCAATATCACAAATTTGCAAATGTTCTCACCTGGTCTGGGGCAGTGGTTCTATTCAATTCAATTCAATTCAGCTTATTTTGTATTTTGGCTTTACAATCTGTACACATACTACATCCCTGTCCCAGGACCTCACATCAGATCAGGAAAAACTCCCCAAAAATAACCTTTCACAGGGAAAAATTGATCCCTCTCCCCGGATGGGCAGATGCAATAGATGTCATGTGTACAGAATGAACAGCATTACAGAGTTAAATAAACACATTTAAATGAATATGACAATGTATGAATGGAGCTCCACAATCCATGTAACAGAAGGAGGTAGAGAGGAGGGGGTGCGGGGCACATCAGCAGAGCCAAGGCAGGAGGCCGGCTCACCAGGCAGGAGGCATCAGACACCTCCAGGTCCAATGGACACTATGAGATGTGAAGTCACAAAGACTCCGAGGAGGAGGTAGAGTTAATAAGGTGCAATGGAGAGATGTACATTCATCCATAAGTAAAGAGAGAAGAGGAGATAGGTGCTCAGTGTATCCTAAAAACATACCCCAGCAGCCTATAAGCCTATAGCAGCATATCTAGGGGCTGGACCAGGACAAACCCGACTCAGCCCTAACTATAAGCACTATTAAAGAGGAAAGTCTTAAGTCTATTCTTAAATGAGGTGACTGTGTCTGCCTCCCGGACTGAAAGTGGAAGCTGGTTCCATAAAAGAGGAGCTTGATAACTGAAGGCTCTGGCTCCCATCCTACTTAGGCCCGCATTTCGTGAGCGCAGCTCTCTAGTGGGGCAATATGGTACGACAAGCTCCTTAAGATATGCTGGTGCATCACCAATCAAGGCTTTGTAGGTGAGGAGAAGAATTTTAAATGTGATTCTTGATTTTACAGGGAGCCAGTGCAGAGCAGCTAATACAGGAGTAATGTGATCTATTTTCTTAGATTTTTTCTTAGCAGCCTGATAATAAGGAGTTGCAGTAATCTAGTCTGGAAGTAACAAATGCGTGAACCAGCTTTTCTGCATCTTTTTGAGACAAGATGTGCCTGATTTTTTAAATGTTACGTAGATGAAAAAATGCAGTTCTTGAGATTTGCTTAACATGGAGTTAAAGGACAAGTCCCGGTCAAAGATAACGCCGAGATTCTTTACAGTGGTGTTGGATGCCAGGGCACCAGATAATTCACCAGATAATTGATCTCTGAGGTGTTCAGGGTTGAGTAAAATAACTTCAGTTTTGTCTGAGTTTAACATCAGGAAGTTGCAGCTCATCCATGTTTTTATGTCTTTAAGACATGCTTGAATTTTAGCGAGCTGGTTGGTCTCCTTTGGTTTGATCGATAGATATAATTGAGTATCATCTGCATAACAATGAAAGTTTATGGAGTGTTTTCTGATAATGTTGCCCAAAGGAAGCATATATATATATATATATTGTAGTGTCACGGGCTGTCGCTAGGACAGGCTAGCCTGGGGCGGTGCAAAGAGAGAGATGAACACAGGCACGTCCGAGGGTATTTAACAAAAAGTCCAGGTTTATTTCCCATCCCACCAGCAAGGTAACATCCAAAAACAACAAAGTATCAAAAAAAAGGTCCAGTTAGATAACACAAAACATCCCGGAGGAAAAAGTGGTTAATTAACCAAACAAAAACTCAATCCTGGTGAATCCAGGCTACGAGGTCCTCTCCCTTGTTGTCCTCTTCCAGGTGCTCGTGGGTTCACCTTCCGCTCTCCTTTCTCCTTCCCAGGTGCTCTCCCTTAAGTCTCCCAGCCCTGCCTCAATCAGGTGCCTTAAGCAGCTGCAGCTGGGTGAGCGGTGAGGCAGGCTGGGAGATGTAGTTTTTGCACTGGTGGCCACTCTGTAGCGCCCCTCCACTACCTGTCCCCTTGTGATGCCACAATATATATATATATATATATATATATATATATATAAGGTAAATAAAATTGGTCCAAGAAACAGAACCTTGTGGAACTCCGTGATTAACGTTGGTGGTCATTGAGGTTTCATCGTTTACAAATACAAATTGAGATTGATCTGATAAATAGGATTTAAACCAACTTAGTGCTGTACCTGAAATGCCAATCGACTGATCCAGTCTCTGTAATAGGATGTGATGATCAATGGTGTCGAACGCAGCACTAAGGTCTAACAAGACCAGTACAGAGATGAGTCCTTTATCTGATGTAATTAGGAGGTCATTTGTAATTTTCACCAGTGCTGTCTCTGTGCTGTGGTGTTTTCTAAATCCTGACTGAAACTCCTCAAATAAACTATTCTGATGTAGAAAGTCACACAACTGATTTGCGACTACTTTCTCAAGGATCTTAGAGAGGAAGGGAAGGTTAGAGATTGGTCTGTAGTTAGCCAACACCTCTGGATTAAGAGTGGGCTTTTTCAGGAGTGGTTTAATTACAGCTACTTTGAAGGAATGTGGTACATGGCCTGTTAGCAAAGACACATTAACAATATCCAACAGAGAGGTGCCAATTAAAGGCAACCCGTCTTTAAGCAGCCTCGTCGGGATGGGGTCTAAGAGACAGGTAGACGGTTTAGAAGTAGAAACCGTTGAAGACTATTGGTCTATGGGAGAAAAGCTATCCAAATATACATCAGGGCATACAGCCGTTTCCAAGGCCACTCCTCTTGAGGACAGATCGGCACTGGTTGAGGGCAAGAGATCATCAATCTTGCCTCTAATCTGATCTGCCCGTTCCGACCCTGTTCGCCTATTTATTCGACCTTGGATTTTTGCCTGCCCCTTTTTGGATTTGTTCGCCTGTTTGAATGACCATCCGGTTTTGGCCCTGCCTGAATACTAGTAAATAACTAGTTGTGCTTTTGGGTTCAAGAACCTGTAATCCTTACAGAAGGCTGTAGTTTATGACATTTATAAAAGAGAATCATTGCTGCGGAAATATGACCTTGGCCTGATGTATCACAACCATCTCCTTTTACTTTCCATTATCTTCTCTCCTTCTGTCATTTTCACACCAACCATGAGCCAAAAGCTATTATCATTCCAGCTGAATATCATACTTGAAATGCCCTAATTAATACTGTGTTGCTTTGTGTCTTTAATCTGACTGTGCTGATTGAATGTGGTTGGCAGTAAGTACCACTGTCTGTAAAACCCTGGGGAGGTTTTCTATTAGACAATCTCAGGCTTCTCTGTCTCCACTCTAGCTCTTGGAGGTCATTCTCTGTTTTTCTATTAACACGAAGGTATTAAAATATACTGCTGCTCCATTAGGGCCTGATGACAACATTTCGTCTACAGAGAATACACTGGCAGTGGATGGAGGATGTCTGTACTGAGTGAAGAGTCTGTACAACAGGAGCGTTCCATTTCTTCTCACATCAAAAAAGGCCCATTGTAACGCTACAACTGTGATCCTTTTGCATCTCAGAGATCATTTGTCAATCAAACAGTCAATGTGGACGGATCAATTTGAATTTTCTTTTCCATCTTTCCTTCGTTTGGCGATGATGAAAAAGCTGAACACACTGTTCAGCTTTTTCTTTAAAGTAAATAGGCCTACCTTTTGTTCCCTCAATTTAGTTCCCCCAAAATATTGAATTTGCCCCCTCAAATGTGTATTGAAAACAACAAGTATACAATTAAAGCTCAGTTCTATTTTTACACTCTGGACACAACCTGTTTCATCGTCTCCCCTCTGGGAGGCGCTACAGAACACTGAACACTAAACAACCAGACACGGGACTGGTTTCCTCCTCCATGCCGCTTCAGTCATATAGTATCCATATCATGTAACACCAACACATTATAAACTATATACGTACACTTTAACATGTATATAACAACTAGTGTTGTCAAATATATAAAAGAAGAGTATAAGAGTATATAGACATGTATGTAAAGTACAATACCTGTTCAATATGTATACTGAAAGAATATCCAGAACCTCGGGTCCCGTGGGAAATCCAGGATTCAATAAATTAAAGTTTAACAATATTTAATGGCAAAGATAATGACAGATAGCGTTCACGATCGTGGAGCTGGTAAGGGAGCGCTCCCCAAAGCATCTCTCTTTCAGCCAGGAGCAGTGTAGAGCCCGGGGCTGTCTCCCGAAACAAACAGAACTCTGACTTCAGAACTAAGGTCATGCAAATGAGTTCACACCTAAAAGTTAGTTCCATTGGCTAGTTTAAAGAATGCCGCCGTTCTTTTCGCTAAGCTAATTAGTTCTAAGCTGGCGGGGTCAAAGCTTCCAGTCAGGGACAGGAAAATTCCTCCAGAATAAAACTTATTATCCTGCCTTCAGAATAAAAGTAACACTCGGCATCTATTTCAACTATTGTCTAAACAATAAAACATCATTCTCATGCATCATACAGTTAATAATTACATTTGTCATCAACAGACAGAATAATAAAACAGTATTCATCTTATAATACATTCCTCCAGAAAATAATTATTTATCATATCTTTCTTTATGTATTAATTTAAAACATAGACTATTATTTACATGTGCAAGTGTATATAAAATCCACTACAACTCTACAATTCCATTGTTTACAGTTTACAGAGATATTTTTCTTGTATATGAATATTTTATGTTAGTCATTGTTCGTCATTTTTATTTATAGACTACTGTATGTAGATAATAGTTGTTTACATGTTTGCTTGTACCTCTCCTTGATCAGCTTTGTTGTCCTTGTTTTTAGCTCAGCTTTTATCTTCCTGTAAATTGTTCTTGGAACTGTTTGTAGCTGTGAACACAGGGAACTAGTCCAAACCAAAGTCACATTGCTTGTATGTGTACACATCTGTGGCCTATGAAGGATTATTCTTCTTGTCAACACATTCTATGTGCAGAGCCAAATCAACAGTGAATGTACCTACTAACAGGGATCCTCCTCTGTTGCTCTCCGGAAGGTTTCTTCCCCACAAATTTGTAATTTGTGATTTTGGGCTATACAAAATAAACTGAATTGAATTGAATTAACAGTATTGCGTGATATTCCTCTGTGCTATAGAGCTCTATTGTTGTCCCATAACTATTACATCACATCAATGAGCCACACTGTTGCACCGGGTGACATGTTCCTTCATTATATGAACACATACACTGTTGTATATTTGGGCTCAATCCCACGCACACCTTCCTGCTGCCCCAAATGCAGCAATCCACTAGACTGAAACAATGTATTTGTAAAGTGTTTATAATGGTTTCTAAACATCTGAAGTAGGAACCAGTGGGCTTGGAGCTGAAAGCCACAGACAGAGAAGGTCTTTTAATATGTTTGCAATAGATAAAATGCAGAACAATGCTTAACTGGTCCTTTAACCCAGATATATAAACTCTTCTGCATAGAGTAGTTAACACCTAGTCACATGAGATGTGTTCTACAGATAGGGCATTCAATTCAATTCAGTTTATTTTGTATAGCCCAAAATCACAAATTACGAAAAACTCCCAAATAATAGAAAAAAAACCTTTCACAGGGAAAAATGGGAAGAAACCTTCACACACAGGGACCTAGTTGAGGTTGAGGGTGTGGCCAAAGCAGTGAGTGGGTTTCTGTACTCTCTGACAGAAGCCAATCGAGTCCAACAATGAGATAAATGCAGCACTAAGGCAATCATTATCAATATCCACATGAATATTAAAATCTCCTACAATAACCTGCTAATCACTGGGGTGGGTCAGTGATTAGCAGGTCCGTCTTTCAATCAGGGGGTTGGTGTTTCAATCCCCGCCCTAGTCGGTGTGTCCTTGAGCAAGACACTTAACCCTGAGTTGTTCCCTGTGTCTACAGTGTATGAATGTAACATGATTTGTAAGTCTCTTTGGATAAAAGCGTCAGCTAAATGACATGTAATGTAATGTAATAATAACCTTATCAGTTTTAAGGACTAAACTTGATAAAAACTCTGAAAATTCAGATATAAATTCTGAATATGGACCTGGTGGCCTGTACAGTATAACAAATATAATTGGCTGTAATGTTTTACAGGTTGGATGTGAAAGACTAAGAACAAGGCTTTCAAATGAGTTGTAGGTTAGTTTAGGTTTAGGATTCATTAATAGGCTTGAGTCAAAGATGGCTGCTACTCCACCTCCTCGGCCGGCACCTCGAGGAATGTGAGTATTAATATGACTTGGAGGAGTTGATTCATTTAGGCTGACATATTCTTCATGGCTCAGCCAGGTTTCAGTAAGACACAGTAAATCAATGTGATTGTCTGATATTAAATCATTTACTAATACAGCTTTAGATGACAGATATCTAATATTTAGGAGTCCACATTTAATTATCTTGTTTGGTTGCACTGTTGCAGTAGTGATGTTAGCCTGTATGAGGTTATTTTGTATGACTCCTCTGCTGGTTACTTTTGATTTAATTAATTTAAGTGGCCGTGGGACAGACACAGTCTCTATAGAGTTAAGGTTAAGGGTGGTAACGGCTCGGATGGAAGTGCAGAGAAGGGTGGAAGACTACAACTCTGCTTCTGCTGCCTGATCTGAACTCTGGGTCATGGATTAAGTCCGTTAATCAACTTGGCCATGTTTGCAGAAATGAGACGCGCTCCATCCCAAGTGGGATGAATGCCGTCTCGACTCATCAGATCAGGCTTTCCCCAGAAAGTCTGCCAGTTATCTATGTAGCCCACATTATTTGCTGGGCACCACCTGGACAACCAGCGGTTGAATGACGACATGCGGCTATACATGTCATCATTGATCAGATTGGGGAGAGGGCCAGAGAAAACTACGGTGTCCGACATTGTCTTGGCATAAGTACACACCGATTCCACATTAATTTTAGTGACCTCCGACCGCCGCAGTCGGGAGTCATTACCGCCGGTGTGTATTATAATCTTACTGTAACTACGCTCATCTTTAGCCAGCAGTTTTAAACAAGATTCAATGTCGCCCGCTCTGGCTCCCGGGATGCATATGACTTTGGTCCCTGGCTTCCCTATCTTCACGTTTCTGACTATGGAGCTACCTATAACCAGAGTGGGTTTCTCAGCGGGTGCGTCGCTGAGTGGGGAAAACTGGTTCGAAACGTGAAAAGGTTGGTGGTGCTCAGTGGGCTTCTGTTTAGACTTAAAACTCCTTCGAACAGTCACCCAGCCATCTGGCTGCTCGGGGGCTAATACGCTTACCGGAAGAGAGAGAGCGATGCGTTCTCACCTGGTCTGGGGCAGTGGTTCTCACCTGGTCTATAAATATCACAGTATGCCAACACGAAAAAAAAATAGTTAGGAATATTCCCTTTTACAGTCAATTAAAAACACAAAAGTGCATCTTAAGGACACGATGTAATACAACATACATAACAATTCAGTAACATCAGTCTTTTTTTAAATACTCAGTGCTTTCATGCACAAATATGAAATAAAAAAGTGGGAGAACCGGGGATGTTTTGTAATACAAAGTCAATGCACAGACGCGTATGGATGTGATTATCGCAAAGAAATTGCGCCTCATTCACGCAAGCTGAATATTTTAACTTGGGTGAATGAGTTGCGCAGTCAGCGCAACTCATTCAGATGAACAGAGATAAAGTGATCAGATTGAAAAAAGAAATCCAATCCACTTATGAAGATATAACTCCTGTACCTGAGAAAGAAAACACCACATGGGTAAGTGCTCCTTAATCAGTGTGCTCCATCATGTCAGATTGGTGCCTCAAGAGATAAATGCGGGTGTCCAGCCTCTGCATTAATGTAGCTGTCAAATGGCTTTTATAATGACTGCTCCCATGTCTGTGTCTCAGTTTGATCAGACTGTGAGGCTACTGAAATAAGGACCAAGACCAACATGGTGCATAATACAGGTGGTGTGTCCAATGTAATGTCTACATTTCATATACCAACAAGGTCAAGAGGCCACCATCTACATCATTAATGGAGCTGTCAAAAAGCTCCTCCAATTACTGCTCTCAATTGGCTGCAGCTTGTCATGGTTCTTTAGCACTGATGCATCTACGATTCACCGTGCAGTGTGTGTGTGTGTGTGTGTGTGTGTGTGTGTGTGCCTGCCTGCACGCACACAGACTTACCTGTGTGTGTGTGCTTCACAGTTGGCTTGACACCTACTAATAAATGAAGTAATTAACTACCTCAGGAACAAATTGTAGAAGAAATTACATCTTCGAAAATCTGAATTACACATCCTTCAATAGAAAAGCATACGCTGTCAGACTGCTTGTGACAGATATGGGCTGCTTGTGGTGATGTTTAAAACAGAGAATGATTATGTTATATATGAAAACAATGGTAACGGCTGTGCATACAGACCTGCCTTCCTCTCAGTCAAATAAGCCACCAACAGTGATTGACATCCAACTCTTTCTACATTGTGCATGTTCATCAGCTAAAATTAATAACAAACTAAAGATGCCCAATAGCTTTACAGTTCATTCTAGTTCATTCTCTAACGGATACGTCTGGTGATTCTCTCGTCCTTGAAGTCTACCAATCACATGTGCAGAGCCAAACCAACAACCAATGTATCTATTAACAAGTACTGTGTTTGTCTATTTTGGCAAACCAGGAGAAAAAGATCCAGAACAGGGGGCGGATCCCCAAGCTCAGTGTTTCTTCAATGCAAACTCTGCCCCCCTGCAGGGCTCTATCACCTCAGGGGGCAGGGCCATGGAGGCAGGAGGCCAGCCCACCAGGCAGGAGGCAGCTCTCTAGTGGGGCAATATGGTACTACAAGCTCCTTAAGATATGATGGTGCATCACCAATCAAGGCTTTGTAGGTGAGGAGAAGAATTTTAAATGTGATTCTTGATTTTACAGGGAGCCAGTGCAGCTACTAGAGGAGTAATGTGATCTCTTTTCTTAGTTTTTGTGAGCCGCAGCATTCTGGATCAACTGGAGGGACTTAAGAGACTTATTAGAGCAGCCTGATAATAAGGAGTTGCAGTAATCCAGTCTGGAAGTAACACATGTGTGAACCAGTTTTTCTGCATCTTTTTGAGATAAGATGTGTCTGATTTTTTAAATGTTACGTAGATGAAAAGATGCAGTCCTTGAGATTTGCTTCACATGGGAGTTAAAGGACAAGTCCCGATCAAAGATAACGCCGAGATTCTTTACAGTGATGTTGGATGCCAGGGCAATGCCATCTACAGAAACCACATCACCAGATAATTGATCTCTGAGGTGTTCAGGGTTGAGTAAAATAACTTCAGTTTTGTCTGAATTTAACATCAGGAAGTTGCAGCTCATCCATGTTTTTATGTCTTTAAGACATGCTTGAAGTTTAGCGGGCTGGTTGGTCTCTTCTGTTTTAATCGATAGATATAATTGAGTATCATCTGCATAACAATGAAAGTTTAAGAAGTGTTTCCTGATAATGTTGCCCAAAGGAAGCATATATAAAATTGGTCCAAGCACAGAACCTTGTGGAACTCCGTGATTAACAAATTGAGATCGATCTGATAAATAAGATTTAAACCAACTTAGTGCGGTACCTAAAATGCCAATCGACTGATCCAGTCTCTGTAATAGGATGTCATGATCAATGGTGTCGAACGCAGCACTAAGGTCTAGACTCGGGGGGGACAGGCTGGGGACAGGCTCCTGCTGCGAGTGTGTGCTACTTGTGTTTTCTCTACTTGCAGCTTCCTGTTGTCATATGAGTGACAAGGTTATTTGGTAGGCACCTATTTCCTTATCTTGCAGTGTGTTGAGCGGTGTGTATAACCTTACCTCGGAGTAATTCTTATGACTTTACCATATTTTAAAGTACCGTTTTTTACTCGGATTAACGATGTGTGGATGAGCACCTTTCAGACACTTTTCATGAAGTCGCTGTTTGTTTTTTTGTTTATTGCAAACGACGCGAACTAATGAAACGTCCTCCTCACTCCACATAGTAATCTAGGTTACACGTTTGGATAACACATCAACTCTCATATGACAGGGGGGGGTTACATGTCCATGAGAAAATATATGTATTCATGTCCGTCCCTGTAAATCTGTTGTATTGTATTATTCATCAAATCCCCTTTATGCAGAGGCACATAAGGGAATACAATACAGAGTCGGGTTATACAAAACAAAACAAATAAATATACAACTCATAACATAATGCAGACCCCTCGGTATGTAGGAATGGTGTCGTCTAAGGCGCGCTCAGTGGTTTGGCGCTAGAGTGTCTCCGGTTTACTGTACGGTCTCAGCCAGCTGCTCTACGGAGACACTTCACTCTTCCACTGGGTTTCACTCCGGAACCCCGTGCCGTTCATGGACCATCATGTCTGAAGAGGAACACACGGTTTCCGACGAACTTTTCAAAGACGTAAAATTCTACGTGGTTGGGGACATTGACCAAAAGGTGAGGGTCTGGACGTTAGCTTATTGGAGCTAGGTTGATAGCAGGCTAAGTTGCTAGCACCATTCAATCTAAATGAGGCTAGCTAAGTGGCTGACATGCTACACAGCGAGCTTGATCTCTAGCTGACATTAAAGTGTTAAGTTGATCCCGACATGATGTGTACTTTGTCTACTTCACTGTGAGACTGTGTCATGCAGCCCTTTAGCATTAGCTTTGAGTTGTGCAGTTGCACAGATGGTAAGCTGCTAGCTTGTTGCTTACGGTTTAACATTTCACGTCATGGGGTTTGCTAAGCTGGCAGTAAAGATGGCGTGTGTTAGTGCGCGTGTTGCTGAACCATAACCGCTGAACAACCTCAGGACTGACACTGCGCTGTCCTGATGGGGACGGAAATGCCTCTATGCACGGTGTTATTCTGCATCAACCTGTGACTATCAACATCTCGCTCAATTGGGCGCCCTTTACTGCGCATGTGTCAATGCTGTTTCACTCCTTAGTGGAGGACCTGTGGCACGGAGCTCTACTTCCGGCCAAATGGTGAACCCCAGTCGCAACTCTTTCTCAGCGTGTTTTTATAGAGCGCAGGCGATGTATGGTCTGCTGTTCGTGGTTACCACCTCTGAGGTTTATGCTCTGGGCAATACGACATTCTAGTCGGTCTTTATTGCACATTCCGGACAACATCTTATTTTGAGTTCTTCTGGAACTTTGTTTGAAATGTCATATGTTTTTCTGTTTGTGTAATATAAGCACACTTTTTTTTATCTGTCTTTTCATCTGAAGCAGTACTTGAAAACATCAACACTAGTCCTTCCTCAAGCGAATTTCAAGCTGTAATCTCATTTTTAATATAACAATTATCATGCTCCAAAACTTGTCTATTGACTTAATTTTAATATAGAACTGAACTGTGTACGGTTGTTTTCATTTTAGACAACTTATGTTTATGGTGTTGCGTTGCCATCAAAGTTGCCCCAGAAGGGCTTTAAGTATTTTTGAGCCATAGTTGACACTGTGAGGAGTGTCAGTGTCATTGTTTCAGCTAGTCTGGACTGAAGTAGAATTTGATTGAACCTTCAGCTGATGTTCCAGGTCGTGCAGCTGCTGAAGGCAGGAAAGGGGAAGGAGGTGTCCTACAATGCTTTGGCCACGCACATCATTGCAGAGGACGGGGACAACCCCGAGGTGGGCGAGTCCAGAGAGGTTTTTGACCTGCCTGTGGTCAAGGTAAGGGTTGTACCGTTTCTTCCTTTTTATTGTGGGTTCAAAGTGGTTCTGCAGCTGATCCCAGCATAAAGACTAGAAACAGAGGGATAACAAATCAGCATATTTTACAACATGTCAAAGTATTTCTTCAATGCATAAAGATAGAGCATGCAGGAGGCGATCATTTAGTTAGTTTCCTTACTGTTGAAGTTTAATCTCTGTCAAATAGTTCCAGTGAGTTAAAGCCACTCTGAACTAGTGTAACCGAGAGAAAGGAGTAGATATCAAGCATTAACTTGTTGTTCTCATGTTTTCCAGCCATCCTGGGTGATCCTCTCAGTAAGATGTGGAGACCTGTTACCGTATCCTTCCACCATCTAGTCCAAAATATCTCAAATGGGTGTATTTTAAAGATGCTTTGGAAAAACAATAACAGTGGTGATCACAGCTCAATAATAATGTTTAGTATTCCAGAAATAAAACATTTATTTTCTTAGGGATTCCTTGGCCCAAAAAGATTATAGAATTTGTGGAATTAATCAAAATGTCCCAGTGTAATTTCCCTGTGTTTTCCATAACCATGAACTCCAGAGTTACAGGATTCTCCCCAGAATCAGGACAGATATTCTTTGGTGTGACAGCTTGTCTTCCCAAGGTGTGTGTGTGTGTGTGTGTGTGTGTGTGTGTGTGTGTGTGTGTGTGTGTGTGTGTGTGTGTGTGTGTGTGTGTGTGTGTGTGTGTGTGTGTGTGTGTGTGTGTGTGTGTGTGTGTGTGTGTGTGTGTGTGTGTGTGTGTGTGTGTGTGTGTGTGTTTGTTATTTTGAGAGATATGCAGACAGGGGGGATTAGATGAATTTTTTTTCTAAACCGAGAATGTTCATGTTTCTTTACTCTAGGAAGTGTGTCCTTGGGCTGGCATTGTCACTTATGAAAGACACAAATTAGTCCTGCATCTTAAGCTATTATTGTTTGTACACAGCTTCCAGATGATCTCAACACTTTGTGGGCTTACATAACATTTTATGGAGGAGAATGTCAACTTAACCTCAACAAAAAGGTCACCCACTTAGTTGTGAAGGAACCAAAGGGGGTAAGTGCATGCGCTGTGTGTGATCTTTACTATTATCTAAGTTCCACTGTGTATGTTATTGCTCATGTTCATCATTATGTGCACTTGTAATTCTACTTTTTTCCCCTTCCAGGCCAAGTTTGAGTGTGCCCTAAAACACCCGGGCATCAAGACGGTCACCCCAGACTGGATAACAGATTCTGTTAAAGGTAATGTTAGTGCTGCTTTATCTAATGATGGTATAATAATCATTTTACTTTGGGATTATTGTTTCTATAGTTGGGCTAATATAATATAAATAATTATTTTCTACATTAATTTATGGATTGTTTGGTTATCAATCCAAGAAGAGTGAAACATGCCTGATTATAATATCCCTTTGTCCCAGGCCATGTGTTCAGATAACTTGTTTTATTCCACTAAAAGTCAAAACCTCAAATATGATCAGTTTCTCCATACATGTAAAAAAACAAAACAGAATCTTCTGAATAAGAACTGAAACCAGAGAATATTTGACACTGTTGCGTGAGAAATTATTATGAATCCATTATTCAAATAGTTACAGATATATTTATCGATTAATCGGCTTATAGCTCTTAATCAACTTACATCATACATTCAATCAGAAATATTATCGTTAACTTTTTTGAAATAATCCGTGAGCTGTTTTATCTTCTAGTTAAAACATCACAATATAATGTCATCTGTATGCTCGAGGTGTTCAATGTTAATACTGGAACATTCACTGTCACTGAGTTGCGTTGTGTTCACTCTCATTGCTCTGGGTAGGGACACACTAGCTTTCCGGTTGACAGGATAGAGTGGCACAGTACACCAATGCTAGAAAAGTATGGCAATACTCAGCCGTAGAGCTAAATAGAAGGATGGAGTTGAAAAGATTAAAGAAAGTCATATCAGCAGAACTAAACAACAACAACAGCGCTAATTACTCTCCAAATATATGGATCAAATCAGATTTACCAGTCTGTCCATGCATCTTTTGTAATTTGGGAAAAGCACAATTGACAAAAAAAAAAAGTCTTATTTCAGAGTGAAACGGACAGCCTTCTGATGGTGAGAGTGACCTTCTCTTCACAAACACCACTTCAACACAGCACTTTTTACGGTCACTGTGGTGTCTTCCTGATTTCTCTTATCAACTTCTCATAGAACTTCATCTGAATTTATTATAGTTTTGTGGGTTGTCGCTTTGGAGGCCTCTCACCATCTCCCGTGCTGCAGTAACACTCTGTGCAACCGGTCCGACACCCCATACTCCCCCATGTTGCCAGATGTTTCATTGCATTTTACGTGTTCCCCTCTTTACACGCAATGATTTTGTTGCATTTAGCGAAATACAGCCACATATTTGACCGTTTGCCTTTCGTCATTTTCTTCATTAAAAGGTTGATGGCTAGCTATCTATCAATCATCACTGTGATCAGATATAACCAACTGTGACTTATTCCATATTTCCATTTTTTGCAGACAAAAGCAGGAGAGATGAGGTGCTCTATCACCCCAGACTCACGTATGTGGAGCCTGAGGAAGAAAGCGAAGCAGAGTCATATGACCAGCACTCCCACTCAGTTGGAAGCTACAGCCCCCGGCGATCCCGACTGTCTAGTGGCGGCTCGTCTGGTGAGGAGTCCAGCCCCCGCAGAAGACCAGGACCCAAAAAACTGAACTCTGTCTCCCCTTCCTCTCCCCGCAAACCTGAGCGCCGCAGCGAGCGCATGTTCGACGATTCTGACGACGACTCCTCCACAGAGAAGGAGGGTACCAACCTTAACTGGACGCCGGCTGAAGTCGTCACGCCGACCCCCCCTATTCCGTCCGGCACTGCCAGACGGCGAGGTGGGCCACCCGGCAGCAAAGACCCAGTGTCATCCACAGGCAGTGGGCTGATTAACCTGTGTGCCACTGTCCCTCCTGTTCCTGGCAGTGGAGGAGCCATGCCTGCAGAGGCTCGCTCTGCTGCTGCTGCCATCAGTCACCCAACACAGCAAGGTCAGTATGTCAGAAACTTTCAGAAACGGGTACCTAAATACAGATCTATATCACCATGAGGCCTGCATTAGTGTGGGAACAGCCATCTGGCAGGTTCAGGGTCTCAGTATGAGGTAGACTTTGCTCTCAGGTTTGACGTATGTCTGATTGTGTGATGAATATCTGTTGAGTCGTTGCGCTGCAGTGGAAATGTCATTAATCTGAACCACTAAAAACAAGCTTCTTTTTTTTCTTCTTTTTGTAGCAGTTGGGTCAAAATGTAGCCCCAAATTGTCCCTACAGTCTGCCTTTGGTCTCCAAAACTCTTTGCGGGCCCTTGGTAGACGTGTCTCAAGTTTGTCTTGTGTTTGAGCCATCCTCAAGTCATACAATGTACATGGGTCTCCGGGAGGGACTACTCTAATATTGTGTTGCTTCTTGTGCTGTAACGCAGCGGTCTCCAACACCCGGTTCGGTTGGTACCGGGAATACAGAAAGAAAGAAAGAGAAAGATGTATACAGAAAGAGTCCAAAAAGAGGACCGGATACATCCGTCTGTGCATCTGAGCCTCTCACGAGGTCATGAAATATGTCACATTTGCTTATACGTAACCTCTTGAGAAAAGTTAGCGAGCTATAGCAAACCCACAAGCTAGAGAAAATGAGTTAAAAAAACCAAACGTCTTTGGAGAGCTTCTTTGTGAAGCGGGGTTTTCTGCAATGACAGCGACGAGAACTAAGTTACGGAGCAGACTGGACACACTTCGGGTGTCGTTGTCTCCCATCACCCCGAGGTGGCACTGGCTCGTTGCAGATAAACAAGTTCAGGGCTCCCACTAATTTGGCGTAATGGTGAGTTGTATTGTTATGCACTTTATGCTGGTCGCATAATTTTATTGCGGCTTATTTTTCGCCCACACTGTGAAGGTCGGTCTGTGAAAATATTGTCTGACACGAAACCGGTCCGTGGCTCAAAAAAGGTTGGGGACCGCTGCTGTAACGGACCCCCCCCTCTCACGGTTCAGCACGCATGTGAACCTCAGATTAATGCAGTGGTTCTCAAACTGTGGGTAATACTGAGGTATTACAGGTGGGGCGCGCGGGGCGGTTACGGCGTTAACAGATTACGCTTGCGCATGCGTGATCACGACTTCCAAGATCCTATGTGAGTCGACTCACGTGTAGTTTAGTACAGGGCCGGAGTGGGGTCACTTTTCAGCCCGGGAATTTCAGGTTTAAGACCAGCCCACTTTTTCCATGGTAGTGGAAATTGGATAAATGAAGCAGTTCAGCTCTTACTATCCTGTATTTTTTTTTTTTATTAATACCATGGTCCAACAAGCAGCCCACGGACTGAAGCTACCTTGCCCGGACAAGGGAAACCGGGGCACCCTCCTGGAGCCAGACCCAGGAGGGGAGCTCGTCGGCGAGCGTCTGGTGGCCGGGCTTTCGCCCATGATGCCCGGTCGGGCTCAGCCCGAAAAAACATCATGGAGCAGCAGTCACCCTGTGGACCCACCACCCGCAGGGAGAATTATCGGGGTCGGGTGCTATGTAGACCGGGCGGCGGGCCAGGCGGGAGACCTGGGCGGGCCGATCGCTGGCGGCATAGACTAGCTCTAGGGACGTGAAACCTCACCTCACTAGCGGGGAAAGAGCCGGAGCTGGTGCAGGAGGTGGAGCGGTACCAGCTAGATATAGTTGGGCTCACCTCCACGCACAGCATGGGCTCTGGAACTAAGCTCCTGGAGAAGGGTTGGACTTTGTCCTTTTCTGGAGTTGCCCAGGGTGAGAGGCGCCGGGCGGGAGTGGGGATACTCACAAGCCCCCGGCTGAGCGCCGCTGTGTTGGAGTTTTCCCCGGGGAACGAGAGGGTCGCCTCCCTGCGCCTACGGGTTGCGGGGAGTAAGGCTCTGACTGTTGTTTGTGCTTATGCACCGAACAGCATTTCGGAGTATCCGGCCTTCTTGGAGTCGGTGGGAGGGGTCCTGGAAAAGGCGCTGCCTGCCGACTCCATAGTTCTCCTGGGAGACTTCAACGCTCACGTGGGCAATGACAGAGAAACCTGGCGGGGCGTGATTGGGAGGAACGGCTTGCCCGATCTGAACCCGAATGGTGTTTTGTTGTTGGACTTCTGTGCTAGCCACAGTTTGTCCATAACAAACACCATGTTCGAACATAAGGTGGCTCATAAGTGTACCTGGTACCAGAACACCTTAGGCCGGAGATCAATGATCGACTTTGTAATCGTATCATCTGATCTGCGGCCGTATGTCTTGGACACTCGGGTGAAGAGAGGCGCAGAGCTGTCAACTGATCACCACCTGGTGGTGAGTTGGATCAGATGGCGGGGGACTCGGCTAGAGAGACCTGGCAAGCCCAAACGTGTAGTGAGGGTGAACTGGGAACGTCTGGCAGAGGATCCTGTCCGGGAGGTCTTCAACTCCCACCTCCGGAAGAATTTCTCACAAATCCCGAGGGAGGCTGGGGACATGGAATCCGAGTGGACCTTGTTCAAAGCCTCTATTGTGGACGCGGCTGCTCGGGGCTGTGGCCGGAAGGTCATCAGTGCCTGTCGTGGCGGCAACCCGAGAACCCGGTGGTGGACACCGGGGGTGAGGGAAGCCGTCAAACTGAAGGAGGCCTTTCGGGCCTGGCTGGCCCAGGGGGTCTCCTGAAGCAGCTGACGGGTACCGGCGGGCCAGAAGGGCTGCAGCGGCGATGGTCGCGGAGGCTAAAACTCGGGCATGGGAGGAGTTCGGGGAGGCCATGGAGAAGGACTTTCGGTTGGCCTCAAGGAAGTTCTGGCAAACCATCCGATGGCTCAGGAAGGGAAAGCAGGGTCTACCCCAGGCTGTTCTCAGCAGGGAGGGGGAACTGCTGACCCGGACTGGAAACATCGTCGGGCGGTGGAAAGAGCACTTTGAGGAACTCCTAAACCCGGCCAACATGTCCCCCGGAGGGGGGGCAGCGCCAGAAGACTTTGGGGTGGATTCACCCATATCCCTGGCAGAGGTCGCTAAGGTAGTCAAAAAGCTCCTTGGTGGCAAGGCGCCAGGGGTGGATGAGATCCGCCCTGAGATGCTGAAAGCGCAGGACATTGTTGGGCTGTCTTGGTTGACACGCCTTTTCAGTGTCGCATGGGGGTCGGGAACAGTGCCCATGGACTGGCAGACCGGGGTGGTGGTTCCCATCATCAAGAAGGGGGACCGGAGAGTGTGCTTGAACTATCGTGGTATCACACTGCTCAGCCTCCCGGGAAAAGCTTATGCCAGGGTGCTGGAGAGGAGGCTCTGACCGCTTGTCGAACCTCAGATTCAAGACCAACAGTGCGGATTCCGTCCCGGTCGTGGAACAGTGGACCAGCTCTTTACCCTCGCAAGATTACTGGAGGGGTCCTGGGAGTTTGCCCAACCAGTTTACATGTGCTTTGTAGACCTGGAGAAGGCTTTCGACCGGGTCCCTCTGGGGTTTTTGTGGGGGGTGCTGCGGGAGTATGGGGTGCCGGACCCGTTGGCACGGGCCATCCGGTCTCTGTACGCCTGTAGTAGGAGCTGTGTTCGTCTCCTCGGTAGTAAGTCAGACACGTTCCCGGTGGGTGTTGGCCTCCGCCAGGGCTGCCCTTTATCACCGGTCCTGTTCGTGACCTTCATGGACAGGATATCTAGGCGCAGCGAGGATCCGGTTCGGAAGTCTCGGGATCGCCTCTCTGCTGTTTGCGGATGATGTGGTCCTGTTTGCCTCCTCGGACCGTGACCTCCAGCATTCACTGGGGCGTTTTGCAGCCGAGTGCGAAGCGGCAGGGATGAGAGTTAGCACCTTGTGACAGAAAGAACGAGATCTCGGATACAAGCGGCCGAAATGAGCTTCCTCCGTAGGGTGGCCGGGCTCAGCCTTAGAGATAGGGTAAGGAGCTCGGACATCAGGGGGGAGCTTGGAGTCGAGTCGCTGCTCCTTCGTGTCGAAAGGAGTCAGCTGAGGTGGTTCGGGCATCTAGTCAGGATGCCTTCTGGACGCCTCCCATTAGAGGTTTTCCGGGCACGTCCAACTGGTAGGAGGCCCCGGGGAAGACCGAGGACACGCTGGAGGGATTATATCTCCCGGCTGGCCTTGGAACGCCTCAGGATCCCCCAGAATGAGCTGGAAAGTGTTGCGGGTGAGAGGTCGGCTTGGGTCGGCCTGCTGAACCTGCTGCCACCGCGACCCGGATAAGCGGGTGATAATGGATGGATGGATGGTCCAACAAATAATGTAAAGGTTAAATACAACAATAATAATCCATT
The DNA here is from genome assembly GCF_009769545.1 of Cyclopterus lumpus. Classification (NCBI taxonomy): domain Eukaryota; kingdom Metazoa; phylum Chordata; class Actinopteri; order Perciformes; family Cyclopteridae; genus Cyclopterus; species Cyclopterus lumpus. The sequence goes on along the minus strand of NC_046982.1, from coordinate 2,349,420 downwards.
TAAGATGAGAAGTTAACAACAAATATTCCACTATTCCACAAGGATAGGTTGATTAATTAACAAAAGCAGAAATAAATAAAACATTTGAGACATATCCCACTCTTCAACAAAGGTATATTGAACTAACTAATGTTTACAGTTCAACTCACAGTACAGTGTACAGACTGTCTTAACTGCTGCTCCGAAGCTGCAAAGAAAAATTAAGTCATATTACTGCATACTTCAATATCAATAGTATATATCAATATTTGCATAATATTTGCAAAGTCTATGGATCGCCATATTTTGGGTGATATAAAAAGGCTAATATTTTAATTCAATTTAATATTTTGCTTGGGAATAGGTTGACAACGCTACAACGCTATTAATCAAGGCTACAACGTTAGCCGAATAGTTACGTTGCTAATCATTAGGCCTTTGTCTCTCTTTACCAGTTGCCACTTGTGTTTGTCCTCTTGAAAATAAATCAGTAAGCTTGGCACATTTGGCAGCATCCTCCTCCAATGCCTTTCTTTTTTTTAACCTGGCTTTTTCAGCCCCTCCTGCCCTCTTCCTCCCGTCCATCTTCCCTGACGCGTATCGCTGCGGTCGGGCCGGCCCAGCTATCGGTAGCCTATCTGAGAAAACTTTTTGGAAAAGACGGACTACGGACCGAACCAACTATTTGGGATGATAGAACTTTTTCTCATGGTACAATCCATGCAGAGGCTACAGTGTCAGAATGCGGAACGTGTGTAGCCCACTTTAAGAGAAGATGAACTAATGTGACAAATGTCAACAAATAAAATTCTCAAGCGGCCCACTGGGAACTCTCCCGATTACCCACCTGGTTTAGTAGCTTAGCACAATGAAGAGCCCGTTAGGCTTCCGAGCAGTTACCTGATAGAACGGATGAAATGGGAGAGTTGTGTGGGTTTCTGCACAGACGGTGCAAAAGGGTCTCTCCAAATGTGCAATGGCCACACTGTGCAATGGCCACAATGGCACACAGACAGATGTGCCGTGAACTACACAAGGTTTTGACCGATGCTATCAGCGTGGTCATTTTCATAAAAACAAGACCCCTGAAAGCACGACTGTTTTCCGCACTCTGTGGAGACGGAGCGGAGCCTTCAGCTGTTTCACAGCGAAGCTCGGTGGCTCTCACGAGGAAAAGTGTTTATTAATTCAATTATAATTATTAATTTGCTGATGAATAATTTCTGATGAAATTGGCCTATCTCAGTGACATATTTGGAAAGCTGAATGAATTAAATCTTCATCTTCAAGGCAGAGACCAGCACCTTCCTCAGCTGACAAGATCAGCGGTTTCACTCGGAAGCTGGAGATGTGGGACAGGCTACTCAATCAAGGGAATATTGATTCCTTTGAGAATCTGAGTGAATTTGAACTAATACTGATACAACTTGATGGCTCACACATATCTGCACTAATTTTGTTTTGCACCGGTTGCACGTTATTGTTTTGTAAAGATATTTAGGGTAAAACTAAAACCAAATATTTGAACTTGTTTTGTTTATTTTTTCACATGTTGCATTTATTGTTATTATCTTGAAAATATATTCAGTGCAAAACATGTAAATTGAAGCCACAATAAGCTATTTGCCAAATATAAGTTCTTTTTTGCACAACTTTATTTGCATTGTTCTAACGACGTGATTGCACTTTTATTTACTTTTTCTGTCGCGCTCCACTTCCGAGGAAGAAAAATGTTCGTGCCCCAACCAAATTGTAACAAAATGATCCATGCTGAATTTTTATTGAAATAACAACTTTTTGTGATTCCTCCATCTGTGCTTTTTCAAATAATAGAATAAAGAAAATTGCAATCACTTTCAAGTAAAGCAGATTGCTCCATCAGACAAAAATAAATAAAAAGTGCAATCCTCCTGTAGTGGTCCTTGTCAAGGCAGAGCTGGATAAGTCTCTTGACTAGGAGGTAGTGAGGAGGATGTGATGTGTTTTCCATGTTTGTGCAGCATCCTCTTCTCCACCATAACAGAACTGGTCCTTCTGATCAGTTTGTTCAGTCTGTTTTGGTCCTCCAGCACATTGCTGCAAAAAAAAGATTCTACTAGCAAAAAGTAATCTTGTTGCAGAAACTAAAGGACCTGATTTTCCTCAGGAAGTCGAGCGTGTTTTGGCCTTTTTATATTAACGGCCTCAGTGTTGCATCTACAGTCTGGTGACAAGGTTGATTCCTAGATACTTGTACACCTTCCAGAATGTTATGTGGATCACTTGTTACATGTGTCGAACATCAGTATCTGGTAATAAAGATTTTCCCGTTTTCTGATTTTGTAGGTGCATCAGTTCCAGAGGGCATCCCTGGGTGGAGCCAGGCTGCTAGAACCCTCCGCAACATCACCAACAACTCTGACATGCCGCCAGCAAATCGACCTGCCAACGTAGCACATGTAAGAACCCCAATGGTTCTCCCCACAAATCTCCCTACCTGCTGTCACTGAGGCAACTTCTAGGAAGAGCAGGGCCACATTTCATGACCAATATTATTCAAGTATTACTGAATATGGACTTGTGATGACACTGAGTTGAAACACGGATATCATGTATATAAGTGCCTGCTCTACATGTTCACTTGTTTAACCTTCTTTATCCTCCTTTGTTGCAGATCATCCAGAATCTGACAGCAAATCAGACAAAGCCATTGGAGCAGCAGACCAGTCAGAGCCATGCTCCGACCCCTAACAGTACCAACCCTCTTCTGTTCAATCAGTCCAAAGTGGCCGGCCAGCCAATCACAGCAGAGCAGCAGCAACCGTTATTGCAACAGCAACAGTCACACCAGGCTCCCCTGCAACACCAGGCTCCCCAGCAACCACAACAGTTACCACAGCAACCACAGCATCCCTTGATGCACCTGCAGCAGCAGCAGCAGCAGCAGCAGCAGCATCAGATGTTGCAGCTACATCACCAACAACAACAACAGTCACAGGTTGCACCACAAGGGTTTGCACAATTGCCTCAACAGCAACAACAGTTTCTGCAACAACAGCAGCAAATGCACCAACAGCAGATGTTTTCACAACAACAGCAGCAACAGCAACAACAACAACAGCAGCAGCAGCAACAACAACAACAACAACATGCCTTCTCCCAGCAGCAGCTACGGCCCCAGCAGCTTTTGCGACCTGGTTTACAGCAGCTGCAGCAGCAGCAGGCACTGCAACAACAGCTCCAGCAGTTCCAACAACAGCAACGCATGCAGATGTTACAGCAACAGCAGCAACAGCAGAATCAACAACAGTTGCACCAACAACATCTCCAACAACAACAGCAGCAGCAGCAGCAACAGCATTTCCTGCAGCAGCAGCAACACATGCAGCAGATGCAGCAGCAGCAGCACCTGCAGAGTCAGCAGCAGCAGGTTCTGCAGCATCAGAACCAGCAGGCCCAGCAGCAGCAGCAGCAGCAGACGACACTGCAGCCTCAGCTCCAGCAGCCTCCTCACATCTCACAGCTGTTTGGACACGAGACAGGACAAGAAAGTGAGTAGACCATAGGGCAGGGTGATTATAATCCAGACCAGACTGTTTTATATATTTTTGATGAACACATTGTTCTGGATGATGTGTGTATATATATTTATTAGTGCTGGGCAAAGATGAACAAATTTAATCGATTTAATCACATGATTTTTTGTGATTAACAGCGATTAAATTAAATTAAAAACTAGTGTATTGCACACTTATCAGAACAATATAACATTCACTCTTACAGTATATAAATCTGTATATATATGTGTAATATATGTATGTATGTATGTGTGTGTGTGTGTGTATATATATATATATATGTGTATGTATGTATGTATGTATGTATATGTATGTGTGTGTGTATATATATATGTATATATATATATATATATGTATATATATATGTATATATATATATATATATATATATATATATATATATATATACACTTGCACTGGACTTGCACTTGGAGTTTTTATATATATATAAAAACTGTGTGTGTGTAAATTAAAAAAAGTGCAAGTCCATTAAAAACTGTTGTCAGGGTTTTCTTGAACCTGCAGATTCACCTGTGTACCTTCTGTCAGTTCCACAGGACGGCTTCCTGCTCGGCTGTGTGTTTGCTATTGCTGACTACCCAGAACAGATGGCTGACAAACAACTCCTGGCCACATGGAAGAGGGTGAGACAGTCACGCCGTCACACAAAGAAGCAAGATTATGTTCATCTCCATGTAGAAGTGTTTGAACCAGTAGCTTATGTTATGAGTGGTTATATTAATGATGAAAATATGTGATGTTTCATGACTGTCATTGGGACCTAGCTATTCAACATGCGTTTGAAAAAGACACACAAATAGTACTAAGAAGATGTAGTCAATTAGGTTGTGTTTCTAAACGCCTCCCTCAGGTCATCCAGGCGTGTGGAGGTGCTGTTGACCCCACCCTGACCGGCCGCTGCACACACCTGCTGTGTGAGAGTCAAGTCAGCAACATGTATGTACAGGTAAGAATGTGTGCTATCAGAACAGACACTACTCTCCAGGTAGTCCCCACTATGAAACATTTTAACACTGCAAACTCTCAGAAATCAGAATTAGAATCAAGTTCATCACCAAGTCACTGGAAAGGGAAGAATCGTGAATTTAAAAATGAAATTTACAATTCAAATTTTATATAACATAATAATAATAATCTAAATATAAGTTTGAAAGGAAAAGAGCTGTACAGTGTTTACATATAGAAGATGGTGGAATGTGCAAAATTATGAGCAAAGGCTGGCATTTATTCACAGCATGAAAAATATGTGTACGGTGCAAAACTAATGACCCAAGATGTCATTCTTCCTATCTGAAAATTGAATCTCTATCTTAAGGGAATGGATGATTCCCTTGTCTCTGAGCTGGACGTTTATATAATTTTGCCAAAAACATGCCATCTTTGTCCTTGTTGTTTGTGGTGTTTTCTCTGCCAGGCACTTAGAGAGGGGAAGCGCTGTGTAACAGCCCACTGGCTCAATACTATACTGAAGAGGAAGAGGATGGTTCCTCCGCACCGGACATTACATCTACCCTTCGCCTTCCCTCCTGGAGCCAAACCCTGCTCTCAGCATGTAGGTCCAGCTCTCACAAAGATCTTTGGTTCACTCGGTCAAACTTGATGAAGGCACTGACTGTGAAAGTCTACTTTTCATTCCATACTAGCTAAGATAAGGAGATCTCCCACTTCCCTTCTCATTTAACCTGGTAAAATAATGAATACGTCTCCTCTGTCTTTGAATTTCAAGGAATACCTTCACAAGGAGGATACTAACCAGAAACCTTAACCATTTAAATTTGACTACGATATCTGAATAATACGATTTCTTCCTGAGAAAGAATCTAGGATACTTAAAATCCTCCCTGTTTTTAGCCATTGATAGTGCCCCACCTCAGTGTATGTTAGAGGTCCCAGTCTGATGGAGCCAGCACAACTACATCAATAGCAAAGAGCAGAGGTCTCCAGACTGGAGACACTACAGTCTCACCCTTTTGAGGTTCTGTCCAACAGGATCAGAGACGAGGCACAGCCTCAGAGAAGCCCCAGTATTCTGTGTCCTAATGGGTTTGTGACGTGTGCCTGCCATCTATGAACTCAAGTCTTTTCTCTGTCTCTCATAGATCATATCAGTGACGGGTTTTGTGGATGCTGACAGGGATGACCTGAAGTTGATGGCCTACCTGGCTGGTGCCAGATACACTGGATATCTGTGTCGCAGCAACACTGTCCTCATCTGTAAAGAGTAAGATTTGGGGGGATGGCTGATCATATTTGTGGCAGAAGATACACACCTGGGTCTTACTGCTGTGATTCAAATCCGTTCTCTGGGATACTCTACTACTGACTAACATGAGTGCTGCAGAACAGGAAGTCTATTTAAAGTGAGGCCTCACATTGATATGTGAGAAAGAACTAAATGAAATCAATGTGTAGTGTGTCAAATATTAGTATTTGTACCATCAGCTCTGAGTGTTTTATGCCACCCAGCCATGTTGGCCTGTGCAGGACCAAGTACAGTGGTGATATGGTCCTCTTGCTGATCTCTTCAGACCCAGTGGGCTTAAATATGAGAAAGCCAAGGAGTGGAAGATCCCATGTGTTAATGCCCAGTGGCTGTGTGATGTACTGCTGGGGAACTTCGAAGCACTGAGACAGATTCAGCACAGCAGATACTCCATCTACACACACCCTGAACCTCTGGTGCCTAACCCACAGCTGGTGCAGAACCTGCTAGGTATGTACAGTTTCCTATGCCCCAATCGAAACAGTTATTTTATGTTGAACTAATAGCTGAAGACTTGACTTGTATATTTCTCTGTAGTTGCTTGGAGAACACCAATCAAAGTCTCTTCTGAAGCTTTGGCGGTGAGTTTGTCCAATCACTGTTTTAAGAGATGAATGTCAGTCAGCTAATTCTGCTGAAATTGTTGCTGAATCTTTGTAAAGATAGTGTTTCCTCTACTTTTGCTAATGGCCATCCTGGCCCCTGATTGATTTATTACGATTATATTTTCCCTAATTTTTTACTGCATTTTGCTTTCATTTACTGTCACACTGGTTCCTCTCCTCTGTTTCACTGAGGGCGGTCTAGCACCGCATTCCTGACAGCATCCGTTTATGAAAATTATTCAGATTTGGTGGAATGCTTTTTAGTGTTTCACATGTAGCTTCTACTTGAGAATGGTTCTGTTTAGTGGTGCAACGGATCCTAAAACTCAAAGATCAGATCAGCACAAAAGAAAAAAGGGAGCAAATATAACTTTTAGATCCCTGATCATGTTTCTACAAAGATTTTATTTTTATGGATTAAATCAAATCTTGTCAGTTGTAGTGTTACTGATGTATTATAATCTGCTTACAGCTAGTGTTTGGGCTCATGGGGAGAGTGGTCGTCCCGTACACAAGGTACCCGGTTCGATCCCCGCTCTCCCCATAGTTCATGTTGAAGTGTCCTTGAGCAAGACACTGATCCCCAGTTGCTCCCCGGGTGCTTCACTGCAGCCCACTGCTCCTTAATAACTAAGGATGGGTCAAATGCAGAGAATAATTTACCCACGGGGATCAATAAAAGTATACATTTTTCTTTTCTTTTTTATGGCTCATAATTCCACTCTAATATCTATTTTATATTCATGTGAAAACATCTAGATTTATTCTAGTTTATCACCAACACTACATTTTATGTAGTGTTAAACCAATACTCATTTTCCCTGAGCAGAGCCTGAACGCATCCTGCTAACGTTACTAGCTCTCCTCCTGTTGGTTTAAACACTGATTGTTTTTTTACAAAGTCACATGATCAGAGACTGGAGAAACATCATGACGTCCTGATCACATGTTTTACTGGCTATTGGAGGATCAAACTTTATTCACACTGTGATGGTTAACGTTAATCTGTGTCATTAATCTGAGGTTCACAAGCGTGCTGAACCATGAGGTCAGTACGGGTCACAGATCTACAGCGGTCCGTTACAGCACTAGTTCAGTACAGATAGAAGATACCAAACAGGGAATGACAGATGCTGCACTTGTGTTTGTGCTGTGTTGGCTCATCTGTTATGATTGTGTGGCGTTTAGAGTCTCCAGCTGCTCCAGAAGCAGAAGATAATGGACGCCACCAACCAGCCTGCAAACAAAAAGGCCAGGTCAGTACAGCAGATCTGGGTACGTTTGTCACTATGAAATGACAACGATGATTATGATGATTAATTTGTGGATATAAATACAATTTTGTGTGTGTGTGTGTGTGCAGACTGGAGGAGATCCAGTCCCCCAATAAGAAGCTTCCTCCAGAGTCCACTCCCCGAGTCATGTTCACAGGATTTGAGCCCACACAAGTACAGCAGTACACAAAGGTACGGTCAACTCATCATGCACTCAAACACCATGTTTTATTTTTTTTTATGTCGTCTTGTTACTTTCATCCAGATCAGCATCAGACTTCTCAAAGCAATGTTAACAGGACAGGGACGGATTCTAATCTTACACTCACTCAAGTACCTTCCTGAGGTCACTAGCTCTCTGTTTCTAAACGGAACATAATCTGTTTCTTAACATATGTCTCCTGCTGCGCCATGCTCTGTGTTTGATGGTTTCTGTCCTTATCTCGTCCTCTTCTTCAGAGGTTACACGCTTTAGGTGGAGAAGTAGCAGACAACACTCAGAAGGTCACTCACCTGGTGGCTAGTAAGGTGACTCGCACCATCAAGTTCCTCACAGCCATGTCTGTGGTCAAACACATCGTCAGCCCAGAGTGGCTGGAGGAGAGCTGGAGGAGCCAGAAGTTTGTGGGTGTGTGTTTGTGTGTGTGTGTCTCTCTCTCCCTGTTTCCTATTGTAAAGAATACAAATGGGTTCCACACAGCAGTGGCCTTGCCTAATGTGTGTGTGTGTGTGTGTGTGTGTGTGTGTGTGTGTGTGTGTGTGTGTGTGTGTGTGTGTGTGTGTGTGTGTGTGTGTGTGTGTGTGTGTGTGTGTGTGTGTGTGTGTGTGTGTGTGTGTGTGTGTGTGTGTGTGTGTGTGTGTGTGTGTGTGTGTGTGTGTGTGTGTGTGTGTGTGTGTGTGTGTGTGTGTGTGTGTGTGTGTGTGTGTGTGTGTGTGTGTGTGTGTGTGTGTGTGTGTGTGTGTGTGTGTGTGTGTGTGGGGCAGATGAGCAGAGCTCCACTCTGAGGGATGCAGAGGCAGAAGTGTTGTTTGGCTTCAGTTTGGAGGAGTCACTGAAGAGAGCCCACAGTGCACCGCTCTTCAAGGTTAGACCACAGTCTTCACAATCACACAAGTTCACTCTGAAACCAGTTGCACTGGAGCTTTTACCTGATGAACAGAATGATTCAGGCAAAATGTAGTTTTTGATTCTGATTATTCTCACTGGTTGAAATACCTTACACAGTGGTTAAAATGTGTGATCTGATGGATGTATTTTGTCCCTGTCCTTCACTGCCGGTCTGTCTTTTTTCATGTGATGGATGATGTAGGGGAAGTACTTCTATCTAACCCCGGGAATCTGCCCCAGCCTCAGCACCATGAAGCCCATCCTGGAGAGTGCTGGAGGGAAACTGCTGGCCAAACAGCCCTCCTATAGAAAGATCATGGAGCATAAACAGAACAAGGTCCTTCAAATACCTGCAGTACTTGAATGTACCCCTCAACAGTCTGTCCTGCTAGTCAAATTACATTTAAAAGGTTTTAATGGTCCCTAAAATACCAAATTATGAAGTCCTCATAGCCGATAGATAGAAAGTGATGTTATTTAAGTGGAAATGTTTTATTCAGCATTTCACCTCTACCTACTGAATGACTCCGTAGAGTCATTACCGTAGGGAGCCGCCCTCCTCCTGGAGAAGTACGTTAGTCTCCTGGAGAAGTACGTTAGTCTCCTGGAGAAGTATGTTGGCCTCCTGGAGAAGTACGTTAGTCTCCTGGAGAAGTACGTTGGCCTCCTGGAGAAGTACGTTAGTCTCCTGGAGAAGTATGTTGGCCTCCTGGAGAAGTACGTTAGTCTCCTGGAGAAGTATGTTGGCCTCCTGGAGAAGTACGTTAGTCTCCTGGAGAAGTATGTTGGCCTCCTGGAGAAGTACGTTAGTCTCCTGGAGAAGTATGTTGGCCTCCTGGAGAAGTACGTTAGCCTCCTGGAGCCGCTCTCCTCCTCCTGGAGAAGTACGTTAGCCTCCAGGAGAAGTACGTTAGCCTCCTGCTTCGTCCTCATGACGGTGACTCTCTATTGCTTCTCGTGGTGCTGTTACAAGCTGGTTACCGTGCTCAATTCAGTAGATACCTCTGCAACACAATACATAGCAGGGCTCAATATTTACGCTTGTAACTATCTATGCACCTTTTTAAGATGATAGTTTTATTTTGAAACTCGACGTGAAAATAAATAAACTCTGTATTAGTAAGCATTAGTACTAAAAAGAAATGTAAGAAATAGCAGATTTGTCAGATAATCAGAGGTATTTTTGTGCCTGACTTTAATTTTGCTAATTTATTTGCAGAATCTTCCAGAGATCATCTTAATTTCCTGTGACAATGACCTCCACCTCTGTAGAGAATACTTCTTGAAAAACATTGGTAAGACAGACACACACACACACACACACACACACGCATACAGTCTCGCTCCTGTCCTAAGTTCTGAGTATTATCCTCTTTTAGAAAGCAATTGTAAAATGTATTTATTATGAGATATGTTCCAAACAAATCCTATCAGTATCAGGGCTGATCCAAATCTTCTACTGTTAGTGTCATAAGTTCTTCTGTACAGTGCATAATTTCACTGGTAAATACATGAACATGTGTTTGTACACATCGGGGAACCTTTTTACAAAGAGCAGTGTAGAGAACTCTGTCTGTAAACCTGATGTTCTACTCGAATATGTACTGATGTGTTTCTGATTCTGTCTCTGTGGTCCAGACGTCCACAACGCTGAGTTCATCCTGACAGGAATTCTCACCCAGAAACTGGACTATGACTCATATCCTTTTTAGCAATGACAGGTCAGGACGAACCGCTTCTTTGTAGAGCAGTAACTGCTCTGATGGCAGATTACAGTTAGTGGAGCCATCGTACTTCCCCTACCGACTGTAGTACGGAGATGTAGGTTTATTTTGTGCACATTAAATAATCATATGGATACAACATGCAAAGATATTATCTGACACACATACAAGAGGTCAACTATGACAAATTGATTTGTATGAAGACGAGTTGCAGATTGGAGAGCTGTAATCAAGCTTCTTAGTATTCCCACTCAAGACACCAGCACAATGGTCTTCTTAATATCACACTGTTGGACTCATTAGCAGCGATACATATTTACTTGAATGTCAGATTTCATGTTGCATCATATTGAAACAACTTGTTTCTACACATTCAACAATCTCCTGATAACTGTGTATTTACTAATCACACCTTCACTTTCCATTACTGTTGTCCATTTGAGCTTTTTTTATTCACTATGGGACTAAAATCTACTTTAAATCTCAAGTTATTCTGAGTCTTGTTAATATTTGAATGATGATGTAGACATCAGCAGCAACAATACCCTATTCACTGAAACAAACATGCATAACTGTGTGGTGGGAAGCATCTGAAAAGAGTCCAATCCAACATCTGTGCAATAGCTCCTCCCTTTATGAATGCTCCATGTGAGTTTGAGAAAGGTGATGATTTGATTGTGTTGTACAGACAGGTGCTAATATTTAAATCAATTAGGGTAGACTGAAGCGTGTGGCCCTTCACTACTTGTATTATTACTGTGCTAGCACTAATAGGTGCTGTGGACTATATCGTAATATAATAATTCCTTGACAGTCCCACGTATAAATTCACTTGATGGTGAAGCAATGAGGACTCGAAGAGGACCCCGTCAGGAAGCCACCTGTGTACAGTCCAGCCATACTGACTTTTTGTATGTTTTTATTTCTGTGCATAGATCTCCAGTCATTTTGTAGCTTTTTGTTACCTGTTTGAGAATAAATAAATGGATGTTATTTTTCTGAAATGAATGTTTAAATTATGGAGGATTTTAAGCTTTTTGCTGTTGAAATATAATGTTTAAAAGCTTCAGCTCGTACACACTGCTTTTTGGAATAAAAACTGTACATTATGTTTGTGAAAACGGTCTTTGGCTTTGTTTGTGAGCTCAAAATAATGTCTCCAAAGGTTGTCTTTTTAGTTCTAGTTGGTGTCTTCAGCCTGTGAAGGAAGCTTCACGTACACGGACCGTGAACCGACGTTTTGGCATCGATGACTAAGCTTTGTTCCGAGGTCAAACAATCAACTCCCAGATTCAAGCTCACTCCAGAACAAAAGCTGTCTCTGCTTGTTCCTACTTATGAGGTTTGGAATGCTTTCTTTTTTTATATATGATTTTATTTGTAGAAATTACAAAACAAGACTTAATGTACAATAGACCTCACAAATAAGGAGTGAAAGGATAACATATCAGACAAATGGTGAGGATACACATTATATCCCCCCTCCACTCGCCTCCCCAGCCCAAAACAAATATTCAACAAGGCAATTTGATATACAAGATAGACAAGAAAATTATAAAAGCAACCAAAACCCAACATTGACAAAAGGCTATTAAATGCTTGCAGTGGCAGATATAGTAGAAACATACATCCACTCACTCGCCCACACGCATATCCACTTGCATTAATTGAGCAATGTAAAGACTATAAATAAGGAAACAAAAAATTAAAATTAAAAAAATTAAATATATATATACACATACACATACATAAAATAAATAAATAAAAAATAGTAGTGCTGCATGCTGCTAATATGTGCTACCAATAAGGCTAGTTTAAACCGGGCACTGGTGTGTTGGGGCAAATCAATCAATGGTGGCGATATCTAGTTGGGTAGACCTGACGTGCTCTAAGAAGGGTTCCCAGACCTTACAGAACTTAGCAGAGGTGCCTCGTAAAGAGTACTTAATTTTTTCTAGTGTCATAAAACAAGGGCATCTCTAAGCCATTGAGAGTGGGAGGGGGGGTGGGAGTTCTTCCAATGTAGCAAGATAACACGCCTCGCTAAAAGTGACAAAAAGGCCACAAGTTCACGGAAGTAAGATGGTAGTGAGTTCCCAGAAGGTAGGACACCAAACAGGGCAACTAATGGTGAGGGGCAGATATTGGTAGAAGTGACGGCTGAGAGAGTGTCAAAGACACCCTTCCAGAACGGCGCAAGTACAGGACAATCCCAGAACATGTGGCCAAGACTGGCCGGTCCTAAATGGCACCGGTCACAGCGTGAGTCTGCACCTGGGAATATACGAGCCAGTTTACTCTTGGACCAATGAACTTTACATTGTAAGATTCCATGCCGGGCGCAGACAGAGGATGAGTGGACCCATTTCAAAGCGTTCTCCCACACCCCAGGGTCTATCTCTATATTAAGATCAGCTGACCATGCAGTACGCAAGGCATCAGAGGTTGAAGATTGGTGCTCAAGAAGAGTGCAGTAAATCCTTGATATGGTACCTTTCCGGTAGGGGTTAATTTTGAGGATGGTGTCTATAAGTGTGGGAGATGGTATGGTGGGAAAATTGGGAAAGCGGTTACGTACAAAATCTGCAAATACCTGAAAAAGTGGGTTGAAGGCAAGTTATAAGTCTGTGCTAACTGACCAAAAGAAGCACATTTACCATCAATGTAAAGATGGTTAAAGGATAAAATTCTTTTGTCTCTCCAGGTTAAGAAAGCATTATCCATAATGGATGGAGTGAACAGGGGGTTAGAGTAAACAGGAGCCAGACCAGGTACAGATTGCAATGTAAATTGTGATTTCAATTGTGTCCAGATTTTAAGAGTTTTTCACAACAACAGCACATATGATGGAATAGTTGTGGGGAAGCACAGGAGGGAGATGATGACCCACATGAGGCTGCCTCAACCTGTAGCCAGTGTGGGGGTTGGTCATTAGTGCAACAGCAGTGTAACACGGCTCTAATGTTTGTTGCCCAGTAATAGAGTAAGAAGTTGGGGAGGGCTAGACCACCCAGCTCCTTTTAGGTTTTTGTAAAGTTCCTTTTTTAATTCTAGGGGGCTTCTTGTTCCATAAGAATTGGGAGATTCTGTGGTCAAGTGAGCGAAAGAAACGTTTAGTAAGGAAAATGCGTATATGTTGGAGGAGATATAGAAATTTCGGGAGCACATTCATTTTAACACCGTGCAAGAGAGAGAGGCAAAAGAGACCACCGCTGAAGATCCTGAGTCAGCCTCGCCAGAAGAGGGGAGAAATTAAATGTATATAAGTCTGAATATTTGTTGGTTATACAGACACCTAAGTACTTAAAATGTTCAAGAGATGTTTTGAAAGGTTGGAAAGCCTTCTTGAAAGTATTCCTCCCAGGTTTAAGCCCATAATTCCTAATAGATTTGATTTAATTAACTGGTAATGAGGGTCTCGGGTAGTTACTGGTGAAGTTCTAATTGCTGGCTGTCAGACGGATAGCCTGGGGTCATGTGGGGGGTGGGGTGCAGGAGGGGGGACGGGGGGGGTGCAGTGTCGCCTGCGGTGCTGCCCTCAAAACTACAGCAGACTGAATCAGACAGCCTGAGCCAAGGTCATGTGCTACATATCGAATGTGAGCTGTGGATTCACTGCAACATGAGCATCTGAACATTTGGGTTAGGGTGACAAAACAAGCGTCACCCAGTCGTATATTTATATTTGAATAACCATGTCTAAACCTAAAGGCCTCCATTGTCTGTGACCTCTAGTTTGATGTTACTGGAGCTCAACATATCCAGTCACTTTGTTTGTAATGAAGGCTTTCTGTTAGGCATTGAAGATCACCCTGATGACGTCACTGTGCCACTTTCAGGGTTATGATCTCGGCACCAAACATGAATAGTAAAATATGTTTGCTATGTACAAAAAGTACCTTTTTTGATAAAGCAGCCTGGTCTGGTTCTACAGGATGTCTTGTGCTAAGTGGACAGAACTGAGGACTATCTATTTTCTAAAAACGTTATCTAAATCTAGTCAAGCTTAGTTGGCAGCTTTTCAAAGACTCGTGCAGCACGATATAATCCAAACAGCCCAGACCAGTGGAGAACCAGTCGCCTAGAGGCTGAAACTGAGCTGATGATACAGTGTGATGAATACAGCAGGAAACCTGTTCATCACATGTACACAGCGACTAATGAAAGCCAATCATGTCAGTCTTAAGAGTCTTCCATACAGGTTACAGGCCTCATTGAAGGCCAAACATGATTAATTATTCTTATGGTCTTCACTCTATCGTCAGAACCCAACTGGAGGGATCAACTGCACTCTTCCATCCATCCATCCATCCATTTTCAATACCGCTTATCCTCATTAGGGTCGCGGGGGCGCTGGAGCCTATCCCAGCTGACATAGGGCGAAGGCAGGGGACACCCTGGACAGGCCGCCAGTCCATCGAGGGCACATGTAGGGACATACAACCATTCACTCCTATGGGCAATTTAGAGATCAATTAACCTGCAGCATGTCTTTGGACTGTGGGAGGAAGCCGGAGAGCCCGGAGAGAACCCACGGGGAGAACATGCAAACTCCACACAGAAGGACCGCTCCGACCGGGAATTGAACCCGCGGCCCTCTTGCTGTGAGGCGACAGTGCTAGCCACTACACCACCGTGCAGCCTGCACTCTTCCAAAGAGATGTTTCTCATTGGAGTTCCACACAATCTCTGGCGTTGGCGTTTCCTTTGTATCACCCACCTCTACATGTCAGTAGTTGTAAATACAACTATTTTTCACAATCTGGAAGCTGCTTTAATGAATAACTCACCGCGCTAGTAAGTGATTTATTAAGCAACCATTAGTAAAGCCTAAGTTAATTATTTATTGTCCATTAGTGAAGGCTTGGTGGCAGCTGATCAACCTTTCTATAAACGCTGCCATTGTCATATTCAAAATGTGTTATAACTCTGTAATGCTGTTCATCTGTACACATGACATATATTGGATCTGTCCATCTCTGTTGCTCTCCTGAAGGTTTCGTCACTTTTTTCCCCGTGAAATTTTTTTTTCTATTATTTGGGAGTATTTCCTGAACCAATGTGAGGTCAAAGGTCAGGGATGTCATATGTGTACCGATTGTAAAGCCCTTTGAGGTGAATTTGTGATTTGGGGCTATACATAATAAACTGAATTGAATTGAATCTTGTTTAAACTCAAGCACGCTGAGGGAGCTTGTTATTCACAACAGTTTAACTCCTTGTTGTTGAAAGCAGCGGATTCTTTCCAGATGTCCTGCTGCCCGTGCACTCTTGATGATGACATCAGCAGCTGAATGAAGAAATCCACATAAGTGAGAACACACACACACACACACACTATTTGTGTAATCCTAATTAATTCCAATTAGAAATGCAAATAAGGAGCCACATCTTTGATTAAGCAGCAGTGAGGCTCCTTGTTGGTTTGTGATGTCCTCCTCTGACTCAGCCCAGTTGTGGGGAGAAGGAAGGAAAAAAGTATTGGGACATAGAAAATGTTGTAATTAATGTAGAAATGCTTAATGTGAGATATTTCTAATTAGTCCCCAGTACCTCCCTCTGTTGCATCAGACACACTTTTGGCCTGTTCCACAGGATGCAGAGGAACTACAGACTAATTACACAGAGACGGGCACTGGGATTCATCTGGCCCTGCAATTTACATATGAGCTAATTAGCATATGATGGAACTAATTTAGTCAATTACAAGGCGGGGCTATGTCATTACACTTTTGGTAAAAGGGGGTTTGGAGACTAAATGTATTGTTGCAGACAAAGCGGAGCGCAGGAGAAGATGTTTCCCCTTCATGTATCCAGGTTCTGTTCATACAACTGGACCAGCTGAAGGGTTAGTGCCCTGCTCAAGGGCACGGCGGTACAGGGGAGGTAGTGAAGAGAGACGAGACCTGCCGTCATCAAAATACTGAGAGACTGCGATGACAACATAACGTGTAATAGAACACACTATGATTATAAATAATATAACGCAATACTATAACATCACAATACTATTTATATAAGATAACACAAAACAACTCTATATAACATATCACAAAGCTACACATAAGACAACACATCATTATATAAAACATAACACAAAAGAACACTATATATACTGTAAGATACCACTACACACCAGTGTAGTAAAGAGACATATGGAATATGTAATGGGGTGGACAGATCATCTTGATACAATAGAGAGAAAGATCTTACAGACAGAAGCCTCCTTGCCAAGAGAATCACTAAATTAATCCAAGCATGTCATTTTATTTCTTTAATGGTTTCAACCATATACACCATATGAATCTTTTGTCCACTCCAGTGCTTATTCTTGGTCCTGCAGTGTTCATGCTGTTGACTATTTCTATTGTATTGTATTTTAATTGTATTCTTAGTCGTGAGATCAAATATCCCTATTGATAAGGATATTTGATCTCACGCATTAGAAATTCTACAAAACCCTTGATTATGTTCAGTGAAAAAAAACTTGTTAGTTGTTTTACTTTCAATGTCAACTTTTTTTTTGTTTTACTAATGTTTTTTGTTAATTATTATGTTGTTTTTTAAACTTTTGAAAACAGCTTATTTTGTCAAATTCACACACAAGTAGCAGAACACCTCAGATCTCTTTTCAAAACAGTTTGCTCTGCTTCAGTTTAAACCAGTTACACACTCACATGCTCAATCTAAAACGCCTTTAACATTTCTATTTGTCTAATATTATCTGTGATGGATTTTCTCAGCAATATTGTGACTTACATGAATATATTGACAAAACACAGCAGAGTGTTGGGCTGATGAAAACATTATATAATCAGTCAATTCATCCATACATTTCCAAAGGTTTCAGTTTGCACTGATAACTAAAGACAATATATTCTAAATAAGATTTACTAAATGAAGCGAGCAAAAACAGTTGTGGTGACAAAATATAAACCATCAATTACAGTTCATTTCAATTTCTAATAAACGTTTTTTTTAAACAGGCCTTTTGCTGCTTTGTCGATTTCTATTGTTGTTGTAAACAGCTTCTTACTAGTGGTCTTTCTATAGTGCATACACCTTTATTGATGAGTAAAAAATTGAGCAATAAGGTGTTTGGGTGACTGTTTCAGTGGTGAGCAGGGTCATCATTCATTCAGAGCATCGTTGGTTCGATCCCCGGCTCCGCTAGTCTAGTATGAATGTTGTCACCTTTTCTATTCGTATGTTAGTTAGTCCTGATGTGTAGGTGGCACCTTGCATGGTAGCTCCTCCCATCAGTGTATGAATGTTAGTCCTGATGTGTAGGTGGCACCTTGCATGGTAGCTCCTCCCATCAGTGTATGAATGTTAGTCCTGATGGACAGGTGGCACCTTGCATGGTAGCTCCTCCCATCAGTGTATGAATGTTAGTTCTGATGGACAGGTGGCACCTTGCATGGTAGCTCCTCCCATCAGTGTATGAATGTTAGTCCTGATGGACAGGTGGCACCTTGCATGGTAGCTCCTCCCATCAGTGTATGAATGTTAGTTCTGATGGACAGGTGGCACCTTGCATGGTAGCTCCTCCCATCAGTGTATGAATGTTAGTTCTGATGGACAGGTGGCACCTTGCATGGTAGCTCCTCCCATCAGTGTATGAATGTGTGAATGATGTTAGTGTTTTGAGTGGTCAGAAGACTAGAAAAGAGAAATACAAGTACATTCCTTTTGAACAGGTGGTACATGGATGTGATATTTTGAATGGCAGTGCTTTGATTTTGTGTCTGATGTAAAGAACCTTGAGTGGTGTGTTGCAAGTGCAAATGTGTTTCAACTTGATCTGAGGTTTTGCTCTGAGTGTCAGTCAGTTTCAATAATTGTGCTTTATGTGGCATTTTATTCTGTCAACGATTGAAAGAAACTGTAGTCCGTTTCTGCGATCCTCAAACTGAACCCTGATTGAGAGGACAAGGCTTTTTCAACCCCTTAAACTCCAAGGAACAGTGTGCCATATCATGTTAGAGCGATTAATCCTGTTAATATCTAGAAACCTCCTTTGAAGACTTGCTCAGGTTTGCTGCCTGCCATTTGTATTTATCCTAAAATTCTTGTCCAGTCACCTTTTTCTATTCATACTGTTTTCAGCAATCAGCATCACAAAAATCACACATATTTTTCTCGACATAATTTCATTACTTACTTTATATTTTCAATAGTTTAAAACTTTACTAAGCAGACATTCTTTTACTGTTTTTTAAAAATTCTCTTGACAGATGTTTTTGTTACTATTACAACAAGCCTACATATTGTTTTGAGTGTGATCTTTTGAAGTGGTGTGGACTATTTGTGGAGGTGTGAGGTGTATCTCTACTGGCCTCTAGTGGCACAACTCTGCCCTGCACTTTGAAATGACGCAGGACAGCAGGAGCAGCTGATGCCTCAACACTGGAAGCCCTTTATTGGTTCTCCAACCTGATAAGAAGCTCAACCAACCGCTTACAAAACAGTTATTTACAATCTGTGTAAATTCAACATGTTTCAAACTGACAAAGTGTTAAAGGCATGCACAGGTACCGGTTCAGGGAAGACAACAACAACAACAAAAGAATACAAGTAAAGGCTTGTACTAAACCAGTGGTTCTCAAACTTTTTCTGTCGCGCCCCACTTTGGAGGAAGAAATGCTGACTTTTTATTGAAATAGCTTTTTGTGACTCCTCCATATCTGTGTTTTTTCAAATAATAGAATAAAGAAAATTGCAATCACTTTGTAAGAACAATGCAAATAAAGATATATATGTGCAAAAAAGCACACTGGCAAAGAAATAGCTTATTGTGACCTGTTTTGCTATCAAGATAATAGCAATAAGTGCAACATGTGAAAAACTAAACAAAACAAGTTCAAATATTTGGCAATAAAGAGTTTTACACTGAATACATTTTCAAAACAACGTGCAACCTGGGCAAAACAAAATTAGTGGAGATATGCGTCAAGTTGTATTAGTATTAGTGGCTGCAATGAGCCTGCTTTCCACTACAAATCTTTTTTGAACAGGGTTGCAGGCTTAATATAGCCACTCTCAATTCATGCTCAATGTTGAGCTTTTGTTTTGAAGGGCAACAACAGAAAAGCCGATCTCAGGGAGATTGGCTTTTGGCAAAACGCCAAGAATCAGCGAGTCGCCAAGAATTTTGTCCGTTGCGCATGCGCAAGCGTAACCTGTTAACGGTGTAACGTAAACATGTACACGAAGGTACAGGCATTTCAACTTGTATTTATTAATGACTTAGTTTTATAGACGTGTACTTTGAACTTGTGTAATATGTGAAGTTCTCAATAAAGGTTTTTCTGCATTTCCTCCTGCGCCCCACCTGTAGTAACACTACAGTAACACTAGAGGGCCGCGCCCCACAGTTTGAGAACCACTGTACTAAACTATGCCTTTAGGTTTGAATAATAAACACTCTATACACAAACACAGTAAAAGGTTCATACAGTGTGTAATAAATCACAATGTCAAACCAAACACACATGTTGCTGCCTTACAGAAAAGAACTATCTGGAAAAGAGCGGGCTGACAGTTTAGGAAATATAAGATCAGATGAGAAGATGAATCTATCAATTAATCTCAATGTTTATGTACAACCCAGTGGCCAGAAAATATGTTCTGAAAACAAGGATATGTTGCATGTGGACATTTCTGAAGCCCAAATAGGTTTCATATCAGTGTATCACGCTTGCAGAAGAAACACACAATGCCCCTTTATTAATGTAGTGACACGATTAGTTAGATTTAGGCAGCAAAGCAACTTGGTTAAGGTTAGAAAAAGATCATGGTATGTTTAAAAAAATAAATAACATAACAACAATAACTACTCTAACATCGATATGTAACAGGCATAAAGTCAATATTTTCTTTTGGTTTCACACGGGGCATTGGAGAGTCTTTTAGTGCTGCTATACTCGTCACAGAAAGAATACCCATTCCAACAGCACCAAACATTCAATTGCAGATAAATGCTCTGCAGAGCCGTCAGTTAACTTCAATCAGTACCATGTGAACATTTCATTATTAACCTATTTCAAGTATATTATGTGGAGGCCTAATGAGGAAAAGACTATTGGCTTTTGCTGTATGCAAAGCACAAAACGCTTTTCTCACAGGAGTCAAAGTCAAACGTAGAACTTTGTTCCCATAGTCCAGACAGAAATGACCTTTCCTCCAAGAATTTCTCACCACCAATTCATATTTTTTATAATGAAAATAGAATACTACGGAATTCTCAATAACTACGTCACTTGCTCAGTGTGTCCGTAGTTTGCAGAAGTGTACAGCCAACATTTATTCCGGCCACTGGGCTGATATGCAGGTAGATCCAGGATGTGTTGACTCGCCAGTGAGCTCATCATAACTTCCAACACTTATTGGCACAAAAAGAAAACATTGGAGAAAGATTGTGGAAGCCATACGTTTCAGGTACTGATAGTGTTCTGTTTAAGTTGGCGTGTCTGTACCAGTTCTATTTTCATTATAAAAAATATGAATTGGTGGTGAGAAATTCTTGGAGGAAAGGTCATTTCTGTCTGGACTATGGGAACAAAGTTCTACGTTTGACTTTGACTCCTGTGAGAAAAGCGTTTTGTGCTTTGCATACAGCAAAAGCCAATAGTCTTTTCCTCATTAGGCCTCCACATAATATACTTGAAATAGGTTAATAATGAAATGTTCACATGGTACTGATTGAAGTTAACTGACGGCTCTGCGGAGCATTTATCTGCAATTGAATGTTTGGTGCTGTTGGAATGGGTATTCTTTCTGTGATTGGAGTAGAGTCTAAGGGGGTTGAAGATGCTCTGAACATACCTCTGACCTGATCATTATCTTCTCATCTGACGGATTGAGCCTCGCCGATCGTCTTAAGGTGTCTGTGATAATGAACTAACTCGGCAGTGTAAAGAAGCTTTAAAAGTACAATAAACAACAGCTATGTTTAAAGACCTACGATACATATGTCATATAAGCCTGTATTTTATTTCTGTATTATACTTCATCTACATAAAAATTATACACGGATAGATTTGACCTTTACAGATAAAACAGTTTATACTGTGTAGGACTATCTTTCGGTAAATTCTGCATATTGATAATCACAACTTTGATTTTTTAAATACAAATCTATTCTACAATGTTGAATGAAACCTCACATACCCTATCTCACAAAACAATAATCATAATAATAATAATAAACATCAGTATTACCACTGCATTTTGGAGGAAAAATTACTGTTCACTGGTAGATAAAACATAAAGAAACTCATATTCAGATTGTATTATTATATATTAACCTGTGACATTACACTGTAGAGGAGCTACAGTGAAGAAAGGGGCACCAGATGACAGCTTAGAAACTATAAATAACAAGGTTCAAACCCACTTTGGGGACGGGTTGTGGAAATGGTGGAAAGCTTGTGGTAGAAGCAAACCAAGCGGGTATATAATATTGAAAATAATCATATTTCTTTGTTTGACTAGATTTCTCTCCTGATGAACTAACCTTCTCAGTTGTAGCTCACCAGCAGATGTCTTACTACTAATACTTAACCATCGGTGACTAGAGCCCAACCAATACTGGATGTTTAATGCTGAACGGTGACAATATGAGAGCTTGACGACATTTTATTATATAAACATCGATACAGATGATTCTTATTGCAACATCTGAGTCATGTCAGAACTGCGTGTATAGTGACCCCCATTGCCTATCAAAAAAAAGGTCACTATGGTTGCTTGAAGGTTTAGTTTTGACGTGTGCAATAAATAGATGCAATGTCCAGTTTTTAATGTGAAAGGCTATTTATTTCTAATATTGTACGTTTTTCAACACAAACCCAAAAAATACATTCCCTCTTCCAAACATATTTGTCTGTTCCCAAAAAATGAAAAAAATCTAACCGTTCGTTTGTCCCACATTGTCTATTCTCACAAGGTCAAAAACTGTGTGCTCCTGCCAGTCTAGCAAAACCTGGCCTTAGTGCTCCTCCTGATTAATATTGGCCTCTGTCTTAATTGACAGCGGCCCTACGCCTCCTAGTGGTGGGAGGTCCAACAAAACCAAAACAAACAAAATGGCTCTTACAGAGTGTTTGTACAGACTTTGTATGATTGCCACATGCTTTATTCTCATGTTTGCGTTGTTGCACCTGATCATCTTCATTCTTATTGGTAGATGCAATTTTATGACTTGACATTTCCGGCAGAGCTCTCTTCCCCCAGTCGTGTTTTCTCAAAGATTGCGAATGGTTTGCATATGCATACTCAAACCAGATTATCTCCTCAACACAAGGGCTATGAATAATTTCAACGGTATAATATACAGAAAATACTTGTGAGATTAGTTAAAATACAGCTGCATTTTATTGTGATAGAACACAACAAAAAAGAAGAAAAACTATTAAAAGAAAAAGAAATTCCAGGATTAATATCCTTTTTAAATTACGTATTTGAAAGCTTTAAACTCTACTATATCATAGCACAGTATGTAATATGTCTCTGTGCTAAGTTTGACTTTGATTAAGTGAAGTACAAATGTTTTTCTTATTTGTTTAGTTCAGAAGTTTAGGCAAATCTCCAAATGGAGCAGCTATGATTTTTGGGTGATATTGCCATTTTCTCATATAACACACTATTTAATTCACTTTTATATCACTAATGGTGTTCAATACATCAACATACAGCAGTAATATACACTAAATAAACCAAAATAATGCTATGTGCCCTCAAATCATCATCAAATATTGGTAGATTAATATTTTTCTTCCCACTCCGATGTCCGCCGTTGACAGGGCGATTTTCATCTAAGGCCCTCCTTTTAATCGTACGAGCCTATGGGAGCCGCCTAAATCCATCCAAATGACTGACAGCCCTTTTAGCCACACAAAATGAGTCAAGTACCACATTTCGTGACCAATAGTATTAGATCTGCTGAGACAAAAGTTTATTACTTCAGTCAATATTGATCCATTGAAATTTGAATTTTTCAAAATAAATACACATTTTGATTGCCTCCACAAGGCTTTCCACATGGCAACAGCTGAGCCTGTGGCTAGCAGCTCATCAGAAGAGCTCACAATGTTTACCTGCTGAGGAACCACGAGTTGGTGTAACCGCAGTACCAGAGCAGTGCTGAGCGGCACGCTCACGTGCACTAACATGCAGTAACAGCACATACGATCAGTTTGGCTCTGAACAAAGTGAAGAGAAGCTCTGATACCAACACACACAGAGGGAGAGATATCTTTACATAGTTAATAGTTATTTACTACTAAATAAATTGCTCTGAATATCGTATCGAGAATATTTGGTCATTAAAGACTGTGATCAAGATATGTGCAGTATAAATGAACTAAAGAAAACAACAAACAGTGGACAAACTACGTGGTTCACCAGTTCAAGCAGTGGTTTTAAATGACCTCAATATATCTTTAGTGTACCTGTGCTGCAGTTCATACAGCGATAGAGATATATCTGGGATAAGCTAAAACCAGCCATTAATATCAGCCATGTATTGGGAAGGCTCTCGGGGTAAATGTCAAGGTGCACACCATGTAGTTCTAGTTTGGTTTGGACTGAAAAAGGAGATCAGGTCGGACTTGTATTTTTCGAAGGTTTTGCAAGCCATCTTTATCCAAATATATCATCAGGTAAACGTCACACAATATTGCTGGAGGAACATCAGGTTTGAGTCATCAGTTGGGTATGTCCCACTCATTTACTTCTGCACTCACATATTGTAAAGACTGAATCACAGGTGAGAACATCATGCTGCGTCCTTTGAGGCTGTCGCCGTCGTGCAGGGGACTCGGCCAGCTTGGCTTCCGGTGCATTTCTTGCCACGGCCTGGAGAGCTGGGTTTGGATGCTGACATTCGGACACTTCTCGCCCAATGACTCACCATGGTGGGGAGGAGGGAGGAGGAAGGGGAAGGAGGGGAGGAGGAAGAGGAGGTGGGGGACAGGGAGGAGGAGGAGGAGGAGGTCGAGGATGAAGAGTAGGAGGATGAGGAGTAGTAGCTGTGTTTGGGGATGGAAGTGGAGGTGGAGGTGACGACGAGGCGGTGCTGGCGTTTGCTGCTGCTGCGCGGCCCGGCGTTAGCGTGGGATGACGACAAGACGTGGCTAGACGAGGGGTGGAAACGACTCAGATTCAGAGACGGGATAAAAGACTTATGAGGGGGAGTGGAGAAAGAAAATGAAGCCAACGAAGGAGAGGGAGAGCGAGGTGGGGAGTGTGAGGGAGAAGAGTTTTTCACCAAGCTAGAAAAGGAGAGAGGACATATAAGAGCCTGTTGCCTGGAAAGCTGGGTCGAGGAAAGAGAAGGCGGGCTGGAAGGACACTTTGAGGAGGTGGAAGAAGCTGAAGGTGAAGAAGCAGAGGAGTAGGAGGAGAGGTTTTGGAAGCTATCGGTGGTGTCTGAGCAGTGAGGAGTAGACAGAGAGGCAGACGGGTGTTTCCAAGAGCTATGGCACAAGGCTGGGGTCTTAGAGGCACGCAAAGCAACGACAGAATGGTTACTATCCCCGGCTGCTCTACTGCTTCTGCTGTCAGCCTGTAAAAAGACAGCACGGAACACGGCCGGTCAAAGCCAACAACACACAGCCCACATGAGAGGAGAAGAACACTCTGAGCACTCATACCTGATATTGCTATGGCTTTATCCAGCCAATACCTTGCTAGGCTAGAACTGATACAGTGTGGCCGCTTTAATCACAAAGTGGCTCTGTGAAAACGTCTTTACATATTACATACATCTCAATTCAAATACTTCACTTAGTACACTTTTCATGTAGTACACTGTGTACTCAATGGTAGTGTAGTCAACAGCTGTTGTGCACTTACTGGAAATGACTTATTTTTCATAGCAAATTGCAACTGGACAGAGCACAACTGCCAGCATATGCCTAAAACTGTCGCCAGCTAAAATATCTGCCTCCTAACTGTAAACTGAAACCCTTGTTTCTTAACCCTAATCCACCTTGAACCAGAGCAAACTCTAGTACTGCTCCCTCTACTGATGTCCAGTGTGACCACCACTTCAGATGACAGCTCTGGCTGAAGTCATGCAAGAGAGGTCAGGTTTAGTACATTAGGATTTACTGGTGACCTTTGATTACGTCAATAGATTTTGAAAATGTTTACAATTGACTTTTCAACATTGACTGAATAAAGTGAATCAATGGAAGTGACCAGAAGAATAAAGACCCTCCTTTAGTGCCCTAGAGTGACTCATTTAAAAGGGGCTTGAAGTATGATGGGTGGATGCTCCTCTCTACAAATGCTGCATTATGGGTTTTGATGGGACTGATATCAGTATCAGATTGTGTTGGGTCATTAAACACCTGAATATTCCTTGATTAAGATTAAAAAATAAAAGCATTTCCTCCTTTCATCCTGTTGGGAATAGATCCCGGCCTCACTTATCTTTTGTACATAAAAAGCATGTGTGCAAACGGAGTTGCTGTGTATCTGTATCTGTGTAGAAAAAGTAAAGGTAATATACGAACAAACTGTCAGACTGTTTTGACTCAGTACAGAAAGAAGTTGGAATTGTTTTGTAATCACTAAAAATATGTAATTTTTTGACATTGTGGTCAAGTGAATTTCACCAAACAATGGTGCCACAACATACCTGCAGTACTTAATGAAGACATACTTTTTATTTACAGAAATGTGAGGGTTTATTCATGATGCATGTTTAAACTGAAACCCTAATATTTGTACATCATAGCTTCTGTGTGTCCTTGTTTGATGAAAACAAGGTTTTAAGAGTTTTTGACACCCAAATAATATTTCCACAACTCACTGCCAGATGAAAAATGGATGTCCACAGTGAGCATGCAGGTTACATGCAGGTCAAGATCCACTCTCAACATTAACAGGTAGTTTTGGATATGAGGCCATTAATGGGTATTATAACAAAATCAGGGAGTGCATGTTGAAAGAAGTGTAAGAGTTGAAGAAGGATGTGAACGCAGCTATAATCAGACAGATATAACTTGAGGAAGACCCACAAAATAAGACAGATATGCACCACCACAGAAACAACATATTTAAAACTCACAGCTAACACTAAAATCACTAAAATACAATTCACTCTTTTTTTCAAGCTATTGACTAACAACTCTTTAATTGATGGTACCCAGTTCACCATCATCTAAGCTATTTATTTATAGGTTGTTAAATTAAAATGTCTAGTTTAGATGTAATTTCAGAAGACTGATTCTCTTTGCTTAAGTAAATAAGATGGGAATGTTCTCAGATTTTCTCCACATTACTTAACCCCAACAGTAGCTTCTACTTGCATGTCTCAGGGACAAAGATAAGTCAATATGATTAGCTTTTTAATGTACAGCTATGTACTGATACTTGACAACAAAAGGGAAAAGGTTTGCATGGTTCCCCTTCAGTCTATGCTTTCTCAGAGCTGCTACGCTCAGGTCTGTCAGAGGTCATTTACCTGGCTGCGCTGCTTTTGGGTGGCCTGCTGCTGGCCCCTAGGTGTCTTCTCTGGTGAGCTAGAGGAAGAAGAGTGGCGAGATTTGGTGTGGGATTGCTGGGCAGAAGAGCTGGAGCTGCTGCTGGAGGTCTAGCAAGAAGATTCATGGACAAAAGGTTAGTTAGTACAGACTGGCTGGAACTGTCATTGATCAACATGTAGATACACTGCATTTGCAAGATAGCAGCTGCAAAAGCATCAGATTCAAGCAGCAAATTAAGATCAATTGTGACATCATTGTATTCCAAGTTATTCAACTCCAGTAGCACATGGAAGGGAAATGTACATTTGAGTCATCTATACTGGGTATGACAAAGGGGTAAATCAGTCAATCTTGGTTGAAATGGAAAAACATATTTTTGAGATATAGACAACAGAATCAAAGACATGATTTGATGCAAGTCAACGGGAAATGTGTGTTTAGCAAATATTGCTAAATATTGCTAACTCTTAGCTAAACAATTCCCCTTTATCACGAGGCAGCAATTAATGGAAGGAAGGGATGTGCTGGATACTAACTAACAGATCTATTGTTCCTGGTAAGTGCAGGTTGTCCATTAAATAAGTAAATACAGACAGTCCAGCTGCCAAATTTGAGCAGATAAAACAATGCAAAAACCTGTTTCTTGTTCAGCCAGAGCTGCCAGAGATAACTAAGAAATGGAAACCGTTCTTTCTCAGAAAATGCAATAACCTTCACGGGGAAACCAATGACCACAAAATGACCCCCTGGCTATAAAAGAAAGATTAAAGAATACATATGCGTATAGTCAGAGTAGAGAGCCCACCACCAGCCCAGCATCACTGAAGCAATAGCACTCTGCAGCCAGAGGAACATCAGACCTGTTTCTTGGTGGAGGTTTTCCCTGAGTTGTGTAGAGGTTGGGGCTTGGCTCTCTTACTCTGAGGTGGATTTGGGCCCTTGAGGGTCTGAGACGCTGGCCTCTTGGATGGGCTTCTCTCCCTCTCTCGTTTGACTTTGCCTTTAAGCTGAGTCCTGTCCCTGGAGTCAAAGGAATCAGGGGACTTAGGAGGTGAGGACACAATGCTGGAGGGAGAAGAAGTGCCAGACAAGCTGTCCACACTGATTTCCAACTGTTTAATGGACTCTTCTAGATTGTCAATAGAGTCTAATGTGTTCCTGCAGAGCTCCTCTACCCGGCTATCTGACTTTGACTGTCTAGTATTAATGGAAGGGGAGACCTTGATGTCTCTGTCACAGTCATTGTCTTCACCCAAGTTGAATTGTGTGGTACTGTTGGTCTCAAACCTCTTGGATTCTTTTGTTGGCTTCTTGGTCTCCTTCACTGGCTTGCTGTCCGATGCTTTTTCCTCCTCTTCCTCATAAACAACAACCTTGAGAGTCTTCTTTCCTTTTTTGGGCATCCCTGTACGAATGGCCTGGCTAATTGCAGCCAGTTTGTTTTTGGGGAATTTGAATTTGAATTTCCTTTTGGTCTCTGGCTGTCTAAGCGAGTCTTGTTGACCCTGGTCTCGGTTTTTGGGAATCGAGACACTATCTGCTGAAGGGATTTGATTGTGCATATGTAGAAAATTATGACCTTTTCCTCTGGTATCTTTAATGTTAAAGTCTGTATTTATTTCAGTAATGCTAGTTGTTCTCACGTTCTGTTTCTCTTCATCCTGCTTTGTCTCCTCTTCATCAACGATATTTTCTGGAGAGAGGATTCCATCAAGATCTTCCTCACATTCTAAGATGGTAGAGAGACGCTTGTCGGCTGACTGAATGTCCATAGGTATATTCAAGATAACAATAAAAGGTGTCTTATCAGAGTCATTACTGTCCTGGAAAGCTTGGTTGTCATTTGCCTCATAAGTGGGTTCACCAATGCTGTCGTCCCCAGCTACAGTCTGTGAGTCCCTCTTTTCAGCGAGGTCTTCATCTCTGGACTCTGTCCTGACACTGGGACTCCTGGTCTTGGAGATTCTAAGTTTGATTTTACCCATTGTAGGTGGTGGAGGAGGAGGTCCTTTACTGTCCCAAATATAGGGGCTCAGGCGACTTCCTTCTTCTGTGTATTGTGATGGGTCCCTGGATACCTGCGCTGTTGCTTGCTGGTTCTGCTTGCTGCTGTGGCTGTAAGTCAACCTGGGTGAAGGTTTTAGGACGGGAGAAGAAGCTACACACTCCTGACCTGAGCTCAGGGACCTATCCTGCTGTAACTCTATCACTCTGTCCTTTGGGCTGTTTTCTTTGTCTACTACCATCAAATGTGACTTCTTCTGAGATGGTAAATCATGAACAACATTTTCATTTGTCTGGTCAAGATCTGCGATGTCGGTAGCTTGAATATTTTCTTTTTGTAGAGTAACAATGGTTGTAAACTTGACCTTCTTTTCTGCTGAGGTTGGGCAGCACACATGTCCAACAACATCCTTGTTAATCTGATCAGGCCTTTTCACAGAAAGATAATTTTCTTTTTGAACATTTGGAACTCTAAGTACCTCCATCTTCTTCGTTGCAGAATTGAAGGAAGGCACCTGTTTACCCACAGTCTCCTCTGTGTCCTTATGTTGATTTACATGTTGATTTACATCAATGTGGTCTTCCAGTCCGGCTGCTGTTCTGACTTTATTAGGGCAGCCATATGTAATTCCAGTCTGAGGAGTTGACTGGTGGTCTGATGTTGCAAATCTAGAAATCTTCCGATTGGCCACCTGTGATGTTGGAGATGTTCTTACTTCTCCTTTACATTGGTTATTTCCACCTGGCAAATTATTCTTATTTGACAGTTCTGTAGTCACCTATAATTAGAAAAGGCAAGATCAAACAATTCATACTTTGAAAATGAAGAATACAAAATCTTATATTTAGTCTTTTATATCCCAGTATTAAAAATACATGTACATTACCTACCAGATAGTAAAAAATGTACAAACTATTAAATGTACAAATCAAAATAAAGACTTGCATCAGTTTTATATAAACGATGACTCGAACAATCCCCAAGAGGCTAAAATTCTGTATCTGCAGGAAAGACGAATACCCACATATTGCTGCCTTGTCCCTGATAAGTTATGTTCAGATGGAAAACAGCCCTGTATCAAAACAAAGCAGGGATTGTTTTGTTTCAGGTTCCAATGAGACAATGAAATCCAAGAAGTCCAGTGTGAGTTATTGATCAGTCTGAGGGGTTAACACTGCATGGCCCTGTTCCTCGTACGTGGTTCAACTAAGTCGATCAAATCTCCTATTAGCCAGCTTAAATTAACCCGATGATTGAAGTCAGGCTATCTCGGTTTCTCAAAGGCTGATCCGCGCTCAAACAATCTTGTTAATCCAAACCAAACTTCAGTACTAGTACAACTTCAAAAGGGCACAAACAAACAGCACAAAGGCAAATAAACTCACTCGCTGACGAGCAGGAGATGATCATGAATGCATATTAGGAATTCCAGATCATAATCATGGCAAAATCTAACAC
Source organism: Cyclopterus lumpus (assembly GCF_009769545.1). Lineage (NCBI taxonomy): Eukaryota > Metazoa > Chordata > Actinopteri > Perciformes > Cyclopteridae > Cyclopterus > Cyclopterus lumpus. Next base: position 2,318,927 of record NC_046982.1, on the reverse strand, counting down.
TGCCACTGCTGCGAGGGCTAGACAAGAAGCATGGCAACATATCGTAGACAAGTTAAATGCGTAATGCTGCATTCACATGAATATTCGCAACGCTTTACTCACGTGAGTTTACTCACTTGACTATTTGTGGTTAATTAATTTGCTTCATTCGCGCTGGAGAGGGGGCGTGGCTTATCTCTGTGGCTTTACTCCGTGGAAACAGTTATAATTCACGCCATCCACCATCGAAGAAATAAACACTATTTCAGCTTTATACTTGTTGTGGAAATCCCACAAATGTTCGAACATCAAACGCCCTTGTGTTTGGGTTCATAACATTAATATCATATATACTGTATATGACGTCTGGATAACTGGATGACAATCGCATCCATTCGCGTCTGTGCATTGACTTTGCATGGAATCTACTCTACTAGATTGTAAAGCCCTCTGAGGCAAATTTGTAATTTGTGATATTGGGCTATACAAAATAAACTGAATTGAATTGAATTGAATTACTCGCAACGCTTTTGGTGTGAACGCACCATAAGTGTTGGGAAAATGTATCGGCTAATTTTAAGTGCCTCATCACCACAATCAATCCGATTATATTTCTTTAAATGTGCCTGCTGGCAGTCGGCTTAATGGAATCAAATGAGATCGTGGCCCATTTTTGTCCATACCTTGGACAACCCTGGCCTAAATGAATCAACTCCTCCAAGTCATATTAATGCTCACATTCCTCGAGGCACCGGCCGAGGAGGTGGAATAGCAGCCATCTTTAACTCAAGCCTATTAATAAATCCTAAACCTAAATTAAACTACAACTCATTTAAAGCCTTGTTTTTAGTCTTTCACATCCAACCTGGAAAACATTACAGCCAATTCTATTTGTTATATTGTACCGGCCACCAGGTCCATATTCAGAATTTCTATATGAGTTTCTATCAAGTTTAGTCCTTAAAACTGATAAGGTTATTATTGTAGGAGATTTTAATATTCATGTGGATGTTGATAATGATTGCCTTAGTGCTGCATTTATCTCATTGTTGGACTCGATAGGCTTCTGTCAGAGAGTACAGAAACCCATTCACTGCTTTGGCCACACCCTCAACCTTGTTCTTGCATGTGGCATTGCCATTGAGCATTTGGAGGTCTTCCCACAGAACCCTCTTATGTCAGACCATTACCTCATAACTTTTGAGTTTATACTACCAGAGTGTACACTGTTAGTCAAAAGTGTCTACACCAGATGTCTAACTGACAGTGCTGTAGCTAAATTTAAAGAAGCGATTCCTTCTGCATTTGATTCAATACCACATCTCAATGTGATCTTGTCGATAGTGCTACAGGCTCAGTGAGAATGACACTAGACTCGATACCCCCTCTGAAGAAGAAGACAGTGAGGCAAAGGAGGTTTGCTCCCTGGTATAACCCTCAGACCCGCAAACTAAAGCAAACTTCACGAAAGCTTGAAAGCATATGGCGTTCCACCAATCTGGAAGAATCACGCTTAGTTTGGCGAGATAGTCTTAAAACATATAAAAAGGCTCTCCGTAATGTCAGAGCAGCCTATTACTCATCAGTAATAGAGAAAAATAAGAACAACCCCAGGGTTCTCTTTAGCACTGTAGCCAGGATGACAGAGAGTCACGGCTCAGTGGAGCTGTGTATTCCTATAGACCTCAGTAGTAATGACTTCATGAACTTCTTCAATGAAAAGATTCTAACTATTAGAGGCAAGATTGATGATCTTTTGCCCTCAACCAGTGCCGATCTGGCCATGTAAACGGCCATATACCCTGGTCTATATATGGCTTTTCTCCAATCAACCATGACCAATTGTCTTCAATGGTTTCTACTTCTAAACCGTCTGCCTGTCTCTTGGACCCCATCCTGACGAGGCTGCTTAAAGACATTTTGCCTTTAATTGGCACCTCTCTTTTGGATATTGTTAATGTGTCTTTGCTAACAGGCCATGTACCACATTCCTTCAAAGTAACTGTAATTAAACCTCTCCTGAAGAAATCTACTCTTGATCCAGAGGTGTTCGCTAACTGTGTGTGTGTGCGTGTGTGTGTGTGTGTGTGTTAAAAGAAAATGAAAGACTTGAGAAGACAAAGCAGGGTGGAAAGCAGACGTTTATTAATTCATAAAAGGCAGTTATAGTGTATGAACATTCATGTCACCAGAGATCCAGCAGCGACAATACAAGAGAAGCAGGGGGAAAGATGTTTAGGACAGTGATGGAAGCTATATTTTTCAAAAAGAGAGGCAGAGGTTACAGAAAGGAAGCACCAGTTCACTTTCATGAATTCTTGATGTTATGTCAGCACAATTAGGAATAGGAAGTTAATCAGAATAGTTTGCTTTGTATTGTTCTGTTAATGTGTTAGTGTGTCAAGGCAAATCTATTGGAGAAGCTCTCATTATATTAGTGGGAAGTGCTACTTGTGTTTCCTAGAGTCCTAAAAAGTAGGATGGGAGCCAGAGCCTTCAGTTATCAAGCTCCTCTTTTATGGAACCAGCTTCCACTTTCATTCCGGAAGGCAGACGCAGTCACCACATTTAAGAGTAGACTTAAGACTTTGCTCTTTAATAGCGCTTATAGTTAGGGCTGAATCAGGTTGGCCCTGGTCCAGCCCTATAAGCCTATAGCAGCATTGCTATAGGCTTATAGGCTGCTGTTTTAGGATACACTGAGCTCCTATCTCCTCTTCTCTCTCTTATGGATGAATTTACATCTTTTCATTGCACATTACTAACTCTACTTCCTCCGCGGACTCTTTGTGACTTCACATCTCATAGGGTCCATTGGACCTGGCTGTGTCTGAAGCTGGTCCTGGGTCCTTGCCCCTGCTTCCTGCATCCAGCCTCTGGCCTAGACCTGGCCTCCTTCCCAATGGCCCTGCCTCCTTCTCGGTGCCTCCTGCCTCAAAGGTCAACCTCATTGGTCTGGCCTCTTTCGCGATGCCTCATGCCTGGTGGGCTGTCCTCCTGCATTTGTGGCCCAGCCTTCTGCCATGGTCCTGCTGATGCCCCCCCTCCTCTCTTTCTCCTTCTGTTTCATGGATTGTGGAAATCTGGATTATGGTCCATGCCTGCTAATTATTCATAATATCTGTCATATTCTGTAAATGTGCTGCTGCAGCCCAGAATCTCCTGAACCTCTGGAGAGGAGCTGCATCGGACAGGAGGTGATCCAGCAGAATCACCTCTCTCCTCTGCTCTGCCCACAGGACGAAGGAACCATCTCACACCGGGTGTAGACCGGAGGCCAAAGACCCTGAGCGAGAGTTTGACCCCATCCCCCTTTACCCTAACCTATTTATTAAAGGACACTTTTTGTTACGTGATTACTGTCTCTGAGTATCTCAGCCACTGTGCTCTCCCTTTTCTCATCCTACCTCAACAACCGCACCTAACCGGGTAACTTGGAGAGGATCTGTGTCTGACCCTTGCCCTCTCACTACTGGGGTTCCTCAAGGCTCCGTCCTGGGTCCCCTCCTCTTCTCTCTGTACACTAATTCTCTCGGCTCTGTCATTCGCTCGCATGGCTTTTCCTACCATAGCTATGCTGATGACACCCAACTGATCCCCTCATTTCCCCAATCCGATACACAGGTAGCACCACAAATCTCTGCCTGTCTGACCGACATTTCTCAGTGGATGTCTGAACACCACCTGAAAATCAACCCTGACAAAACTGAACTACTTTTCCTTCCAAGGAAAGGCTCTCCCACCCACGACCTGACTACCACTTTCAACAACTCTGTGTTAGCCCCGACCCCGACTGCCAGGAAACTTGTGTGACACTCGACAGTGAACTCTCCCTGACTGCCAACATTACTGCGACAACATGTTCCTGTAGGTACATGCTGCACAACATCAGGAGAATCCGTCCTCTTCTTACGCAGAAGTTGGCTCTGGCCATCTCACGCCTAGACTAATGTAACTCCCTCTGCAGCTCATCCAGGTGTTTCATTTCTGAAACGCTTGGATGAAAGGGGCAGAGGGATGCAATATATGCTAAATACCTTTTAATTCATGCTGTAATGTGTAGACTAGCTGAAATCTGGTGGATATATGTTTATATATATCTGTGTATATATATATATATATATATATATATATATATAGAGAGAGAGAGAGAGAGAGAGAGAGATATAGATGTAGAATATCTATTAGTACTAATAACACATCAGTATTCTCCAATGCTCCAATTGTTATTAAAATGGTTGGCTCTCTGAGTTAAGCTCATAGACAGATCTGGTCTCCTGGTACTTTCCCTGGTTGAGTATTTGATCTGCTTAAGTTTTAAGAAACAGCTATTTAGTTCACATACCTGCAGCTCTTTCATGAACTTTTCCTCCTCCTCTTCTTTCACATCCTCCCTGTGTGTTGAGGCTGTAGAATGGCTAGAGGTGGAACCAGCCAGAGGTGCAGGTGAGCACATCTGGGGTTTGGGTTTGACCTCTGGTTGCTGTCTTGGGGGTTTGGGCTGAGGAACCAGCGGTTTCTCTTCTTCACCCTCATCCTTGAACAGATTCATTAAGTAGAAACACAGAGCACAGCCTTTAGTTTCATTATCTTGTGAGTTGTAGCTACAACAACATGCATAGTAATTAAATATTTTGGAAGTATACTGGGACTGTGATGGTATATGTCATTTATATATATATATATATTGAATATATTGAATGTGTGTATTAATTCAAACTGTTACTCATCAGTTTAGCATCAGCAAAGTGCATCAAATAATCATCTTAAACACTCCATCGAGAGAGACACAAAGAAAAACATCTGTGACGGGCTCGAGATGATCCAGATCAAACGTCCTGTGGTTTTTACTGTGGCTGCCGCCATTACTTTGACAGACAGTAAGGACAAACTGCTGCTCAGGTTAGAAATATGATACGCTGGAGTTTTTAGACTAGAGCACTGAGGACAGAGGCATCATGAAACAGGACGGACACGTTTTTATTTACGGACTCCTTAATATCTCACAAGCTGCCACAGAACCAGCAGCAGTAGTTGAGTTTGGAGACTTGATGAAAGTATATTTATTTGCTCAGTTTGCTGCAACAGTGAGAAATCACTCTTCTTCACTCATCTGCAGCTTGATACTTCTCAGAAAATACTGTGTGCTTGTTCTGGAAGAATCTTTGAACATTAAATATGTTGTTCTTTGCTAATTTCTAGCCACATATCAAGCATACAGATATCAAACTCTATTTTTCTCTGTGACTTTTCTTTTTTTAAATGTATCCATTGACAGTTTACTGAGGGCAGGGCTCTTCAAATCACGATGAGCCACATGCACGGAAACGTTTCACACCGACTTAATAGGATGTGACACACATTTCAGTAAAAGAAATATTAAAACATTTTTTATTTTCAGTGACAGAGTATCCCCTCAAACTCCAAGATAAGAGGTGTTTCCTTTAAAAGATTGTCCACGTTTTTTTGACAGCCTCAGGGAGACTGAGGGGCTGAAGAGCCACATGCGGCTCTGGAGCCGTGGGTTGCCGACTCCTGGGCTAGATAGTGCTGGGTATTGTTTAACCCTACTGTTAAGTTTATTTCTTAGATACAGCAACGATGTTCCAGGGTCAATTTGACCGGTGCATGTTGAATCATCAAAAAGTCATCAGAAACCAAAAAATCCTAATAAATATAGTTTGTACCTCATCACCAAAACCATTACTAACAATTCAATCAGTTTTTAGTGGAATGGAGTTATTCACCTCTCCATAGATCAGAGTTCAATTCGGATAACTCACTCGTTTTCATGAAAAATACATGTTCAAACTATTTTTTAGGTACATTGGAAAGAAATCTAGATATAAATTGCATTAGTCTACCATAACATGTATTTTTTCCTAAATTTTATTTGCATTTTGAATTTTTGAATGTAGATAAATAGAGATGAGACACCTCTGCTGTTCAGGGTCATATTGACCCGCTCACTCAAAATCTAGCCAAATGAGTCATTTGAAAAGTAAAAGTTCCCATAACAAACACCAGATTTTTTTGTTTGAAATGTGTACAACTTTATATATATATATATATATATATATATATATATATATATATATATATATATATATACTGTATATGTGTGAGAGAAATGTGGTGAAACATGGTGGGAGGGAGTAAGAAAGACTGTCTCACATTTTCAAAGAAAGAAATGGTCTAAACTTGACACTACTGACCACTTATAGCCTCCACTTTCACTGCCGGGTCAAATTGACCCGAACATCATCTCTGTAATACAAACCAGCAGGGGGGGATTGCAAATACATGATATATATATATATATATATATATATATATATATATATATATATATATATATATATATATATATATATATATATTTTTTTTTACATTGATTACACTAAATAAGGTAAGCAGAAGACGTTTTATACATAAAAAGTACTTACCACAGTAATATTTTTTATAGATTTTCAAACTTTGAAACGGGTCAATTTGACCCGCAACATAACAGGAGGGTTAACTACCCTTAAAGCAATAACATACCAATAGAGTACTTTATGTAATAGCTATGATGTAAATTAAGGATGTGTGTGTCCCAATGTCTATCTAATCGCTCATACAGGGTATCACTGTTGATAGAGTGGTGTGCATGTTTGGTGTGTAGCTGTTGGGATAGTAGGCCAATCACACTTCCCATTAAAAGCGTGCAGGGATTGACTGAATGAAATAGCTTTTTTCTAGATCTGGGCACAAAAAGGATGGATTGTAAGTATCGTTTGACTATAGTTTAAATACGTTCCTTTACTCCTTGGTACTGGCTTTCAATTGATACCATAAAAGGCATTGAGTACTGATCACACGCCCTAAGGCTCAATCACCATTGTGTTACCTCCTTAAGTGAAAGACAGTGACAGACATCTATTGTTTAAAATTTGTCCCTGCGGAATATTGACGTTAAAATATTTTATTATTATGATTATTATTTATTATACCCGAGTTATCAGAATGTACATGGTCCCAGATCTACTAATCCTGTTCTGCATACATACAGTATATATATTTATATGTGGAGTGCCAAGAACTCTGAGAGAATATTACACTATATAGTCGACATGACACACACACACACACACACACACACACACACACACACACACACACACACACACACACACACACACACACACACACACACACACACACACACACACACACACACACACACACACACACACACACACACACACACACCTGGGATCCATGCAGCTCTTTCCTGGTGGTGAAAATCATCTCTCTTGGCCTTCCTGTGGTTAGACCTGAACTGACAGCATGGAACCTGGAAAGACAATACAAAAGAATAATAACAGATAAAAGGTGACTAGTTTTCTAGTTTTCAGCCTTTAGAAAGCCCGGTCTGCAAGTAATCCTCATTGCCAAACTGACCTTCGTGGTGGAGGAGGAGGAGGAGACTTGCCGGCCCTGTCTGGACTCTGATTCATCTCCTTATCCACACTGGTACGGCGGGGTTTCTCCACCCGTGGCCGGCTAATGTGCTCTGTGCTGGGAGAAGCTGAGGGAGGAGCAGCTGAGAGAGGAGAAGCTGAGAGAGGAGCAGCTAATGGAGAAGCTGAGGGAAGAGGCTTCACAGGAGCTGCAGGAAGCTGGGAGGCTGCTGCTGGAGCAAAACACATCCAAACAGCACATGCTCACTCATTGTTTACTTGCTATCATCGTTCTGCAGCGTCAATCATGACACCAGCTGCACAGATCAGCTGATACCCTCTATCCAATAAGCACATGGTAACGACGACATGGTTAGCCAATTATCTTGCTGCTGTCTCATTTAAATATGACTGTCTCTCTACCTTCAGTTCATTCATGCTGCTGTCACGCACCCCTCCACCTCCCCATGTCCGCCCAGTCTTCACGGATCCATCAGCTTTACCAACTCATCATTCTATTAGCTCATCACCACCAGGTCTGGACTCCACGGGGGGATCTATCTCGTTGCTGATCGGGGCGTCGGCCCCTTAATTGCAAATCTCCCCGTAGAGTCCAAGCGCCAAAGACTCTGAGACTTCATCATTTCATATTATCTGTTAACAATAAACATGTATCCTTTCTTTATCTAACTGGTCTCTCCCTGATTGAAGTGCATATGGTTGAGTTTTATTTTCTTTGTTGAAGCTGGTATCATACCTGTATCTGAGGGTTCTAACTGGGTAGAGTCTACCTCATCACTCAGCTGGGGAGTTGTGTCTTCCTGGGAATCAGACAGACGGGCCTGTTGCTCTACTGACGCTGCAGCACAAACACAGACAAATAGATCTTTGTGTTTAGTTTGTATCAAAACAACTGTACTACTTGATACTACAATACCAATCATTAAAGATGAAACATGACAACTGCATTATTTACATTGTGTAATGACTCCTAATGACTCATAACTTAATAATGGCCAGAATGATCACATGTTTTTTCCCAGATACAATAAACAGACACTTGATGACCAAACTAAGCTGAACCATTACGTTTGAAAATGATTGTTACATAGCAGAGCAAACAACTATTATAATATATGTAAAGATATATTCGACTAATGTCTACCTGAGCAGAGAAAGAAGTCTCATCTATGTGCTGTTATCCCGAACCTCGGTACTAACCACACTAACGGTGCGGCTGGCTGGAGGCAGTCCCTAAATCACAGAAATGCTCTGTACTTTGAATTCAGCACCTTTCTTAACACCTTTCTTAATGACAAGTTAAGAGATACATGGTTTTGACAGGACTCTACTGCAAGTGGCTTCCTTATGTACTGTAATGCACTGGAGCTTTAATGAAATAATGGCATGGCGCAAACAGGTAAGCTACTTTGAGGTCATTCGGTTGATTTAGGAACATTGAGTCTCATGCAAGAACCACTGGTACAATCGGGACAAGTGATTTTAGAGAATTTGTGGCTTCAGCGATTTTCTTCTATTCCGAACTTTAGTACAAAAGTACAAAATAATTTCACAAGTGGTCCAGACTTGTTGTCCATCCATCCATTATCAGCCGCTTATCCAGGGTTGGGTCACGGTGGAAGCAGGCCCAGCAGACCAACCTAGGCTTCCCTCTGACCTGCAACATTTTCCAGCTCATTCTGGGGGATCCCGAGGCGTTCCTAGGCCAGCTGGGAGATATAATCCCTCCAGCGTATTCTAGGTCTTCCCTGTGGTCTCCTACCAGCTGGACGTGCCCGGAGATGTGGGAGATGTCCAGAAGGCATCCTGATTAGATGCCCTAACACCTCAGCTGACTCCTTTCGAAACTCTAAAGCTGAGCCTGGCCACCCTATGGAGGAAACTCATCTCCTTACCCTATCTCTAAGTCATTTTGGCCACTTGTATACGAGACCTCGTTCTTTCGGTCACGACCCAGAGTTTGTGACCATAGGAGAGAATCGGATACATAGACCGTCTTCAACAAGACGGTCCGGTGCAGCACCTGTTTTACTGCTGCAGCCGCACCGATCCGTCTGTCAATCTCCCGCTCCATCTTACTCATGAACAAGAACACAAGATCATTGAACTCCTTCACTTGGGGTAGTTATTCTGTTCCCACCGAGCAATCCACCGGTTTCCGGCAGAGTACCATGGCCTCAGATTTGGAGGTGCTAACTCTCATTCCTGCTGCTTCACACTTGGCTGCATGCTGGAGGTCACAGTCCGAGGAGGCCAACAGGACCACATCATCTGCAAACAGCAGAGAAGCGATCCCGAGACCCCTGAACCTGACGTTCTCCACCCCCCGACTGCGTCTAGATATCCTGTCCATGAAAATCACAAACAGGACCGGCGATAAAGGGCAGCCCTGGCGGAGGCCAACACCCACAGGGAATGTGTCCGACTTATTACCAAGAATACAAACACAGCTCTTGCTGCAGGCGTACAGAGACCAGATGGCCCGTTGCAACGGGTCCAGCACCCCATACTCCCGCAGCACCCCCCACAAAAAACCCAGAGGGATCGGGTCGAAAGTCTTCTCCAAGTCCACAAAGCACATGTAGACTGGTTGGCAAACTCCCAGGACCCCAGTAGTTTTGCGAGGGTAAAGAGCTAGTCCACTGTTCCACAACTGGGACGAAATCCGCACTGCTCCTCTTGAATCTGAGGTTCGATAAATGGTCGGAGCCTCCTTTCCAGCACCCTGGCATAAGCTTTCCCCGGGAGGCTGAGTAGTGTGATATCCCGATAGTTCGAGCACACTCTCTGGTCCCCCTTTTTTGAAAATGGGAACCACCATCCCAGTCTGCCAGTCCATAGGCACTGTTCCCGACCCCCATGCGACATTGAAAGGGCGTGTCAGCCAAGGCAGCCCAACAATGGCCAGTGCCTTCAGCCTTTCAGAGCGGATCTCATCCACCCCCAGTCACCAGGGAACTTTTTAACTACCTTAGTGGCCTCCGCCAGGGATATGAGTGCTGATATCAGGCTCTGCCCCCTCTCCAGGGGACATGTTGGCTGGGTTTAGGAGTTCCTTAAAGTGCTCTTTCCACCGCCCAATAATGTTCCCCGTCCGGGTCAGCAGGCCATCCCGCTAAGAACAGCATGGGGTAGGCCCTGCTTTCCCTTCCTAAGCCACCTGATGGTTTTCCAGAACTTCCTTGAGGCCAACCGAAAGTCCTTCTCATGGCCTGCCGAACTCCTCCCATGCCCGAGTTTTAGCATCCACGACCACCGCAGCTTCAGCCCTTCTGGCCTGCCGGTACCTATCAGCTGCTTCAAGAGACCCTTGGGTCAACCAGGCCCGAAAGGCCCCCTAACTCAGAAAAGGACAAAGTCTAACCCTTCTCCAGGAGCTTGGTTCTATTCAGAACTTTAGAACAAAAGTACAAAATAATTTCACGAGTGGTCCAGACCTGCGTTAAAACTTGTACAGGTTTGTAATTGTCCTGAATCAAACTATGAGCAATTGTTCAAGCAAACCTCAAAGATAACATTTTAGATAAAAATAAGAAAATGTTCTCCCATAAGGCCCAAAGTGTTTTCAGTGAATGAGATTCTACTGGTCAACCTTGCATTTGTCTTGAGGCAGAATCAGAGCAACCCTCTCTGGTATCTGACACGTTCGGACGAGTGATGGTCTTCATCAGGCTGGCCTGGGATTCCTGGGGGACCTGGTCAAACTCTGTGTTGGTGTTGTGGGATGGAAGCTGACTGGATACAAAGCTGACTGGCTGGTTGGCCTGGCTGGTGCTGGTCTGGTTCATACTGCCCTCTGGAGTTTGTCTCTCTGTAGTCTGAAGAGGACACACACAATCACACAGGTTGATGATAGCTGTGGTTGGTTTCAAACTATGAATGGGTCTGATGTTGCAGGGAAAATGTCACCTTAAGATCAGTGTCATTCCTTTGATGATTCGCAGGTGAGAAAAACATCTAACAGTGTCTCGTTGGGAAATAGGGCTCAGTTTGGTTATACAAGTTTGATGCTGTTCCTCCAGCATAACAATCATGATATATACACTTTGGGCCTGCTTCATACTGAAATACTTCCTGTTTAAATAATGGCTTTATGTCCCAAAACGTAGGACAATGCAAATTCTTGAAATAACTCTTTTTCTCAATAGTCGTCCATTCATTTATGGAACTATGCAGTCATTATCATTAGGAGTCACTTATTGTCAAATATGACCAAATATTAATGGAGACTCAACAACACATTCATTAAGTGGTCCACAATGGTTCGACAATGAGTTCACTTTCAGCAGTAACCCCAATGTTCCTCAACACATAGCTAAAGAAAACTCATTGATATTTACACAATATGGGGTTATGATGTTGGAAATGGTTCACCTTTCAACTTTCTCTCAGAGAAGTCCACTTTTATTAGTTCTACAATGACACCTTGGATGTAGCAAAGCTGTTTGTGTAGGGATTATTAAAATGAATATTTTGAATCATATAAAAATGTATAAAACAAAAATGTAGCTAATAATTGGGTGACTTGTTACATATACATGGGTTGACTAACATTTAAACCTACAGTATTTACACTAAAACTTGTCTTGTGCTTAAGATAACTGAAAACTAAAAGTAAAATAACTAAAAACTGAAAACACTGGGCCTTATTATTGAGCTAAGTCTGATTCCTGCAACATATATCAACAAGGTATCATAATTAGAAGTGACTGAAAGTTGAAGTAAAGTTGAAGTAATGTCTCAGCCTTGAAGTGCTAAAGTGACACTGACCTGTTTAATGGGGGTGTGGTCAGCGTGGCCTTCCTGTGTTGGTGATGTCAGAGGGCTCTGTCTCCTCTGCAAAGCAGGGCTGCCCTCTCTGCTGCGAGGACTCACCTTCACAATAAAACATCATGTTTTACTTTTTACACTACAGATGGCTTCCTCACAAAAACACCTGTTTATATACACAGTCTCACCGTTTGTAATCATTCAGCAAATAGACTAATCGTCAGTGCAGTACCTTGGCCACAGTGGGTGAGTCTCGTCCGTGGGTGGCTGTCAGTTGGGGTCTGGGATGGTAGGGGTGCTCGATCACTGTGGCGGCTGTTTTCATTCTGCCAGCCATGATGGAAGACACTGAGCCCGCCAGGCTGACCTCAGCCTGACTTCCGGAGAGAGAGGGTGTGAGAGGAGGTCTGACCGAGGACCGAGGTTGGGGTTTGGGTGAGCTCTGGGTCTTCAGGGGACCCTGATCTGTTTCCAGGACCTTTAGAGGCTCCACCTGGGCTGATCTGGCTGGGTTGGTTGACTCTGAAACGCACCTGTTGATAACAGGGAGGACAAAGACGTATCAAGATTATTTTCCTGCTAAAACATAACTGTAACATATCTGAGTGAAGTTATTGAACACCTGCGTAGACAACTGAGGACTTCAGTTAGTGCTTTGACCCTCTTTAGCATTGAGTCCATCTTGTGAGGCTCCTCCTTTAGGAAACGTACTGCTTCCACCTCCAGCCTCAGCACTGAGCGCATCTTCACCTGCAGCTCTGGAAACTCACCTAGAAGACAATCAAACGGAAGACAATCAAACGGAAGAGACTCCTGACTACATATCATATCACCAGACATAACTATTTGACAATAAATCCTGAACAGCATCAGCTCTTTAGGATGGAAATTGATACAAATGATGTCTAGGTCATGTTCTGTTGTTCATAAATGTGATGAGACCGCTAAACACTTTATGATAATGAAACGCTAAATAGCATTTACGTTTTACGTTAACTACACTTAATTCATCATTAATAAAACATTGTTTCAACATTAACACTCATTAGTATGCAATTTATAAACAGTTATAAATGTTTTATTCTTGAAAGGCTTGACTATTATGCGTTTCATGATTGTGTTTTCATACTTTATAAATGATGGTTTCCCCATTTTTAAATTGAATAATATATATTACAAACCCACGGCCTACGGTATGTAGCTACCTCTCACGACGCATACCAGGGCACCCTCCTAGAGCTAGACCCAGGAGGGCTCAGCCCGAAGAAATAACATGGAGCAGCCACCCTGTGGACAAACATCGAGTGCTATGTAGACGGGGCGGCGGGCCGGGTATGGGGCCTGGGCAAGCCAATTGCCGGCAGCATAGACTAGCTCTAGGGACGTGGAACGTCACCTCGCTAGCAGGCAAAGAGCCGGAGCTGTCCGGGAGGTCTTCAACTCCCACCTCCGGAAGAACTTCTCACACGTCCGGACGGAGGATGGGGACATGGAATCCGAGTGTTCAAAGCCTCTATTGTGGACGCGGACGCTGAAGCTGTGGTCCGAAGGTCATCGGTGCCTGACGTGGCGGCAACCCGAGCACCCGATGGTGGCCTTTACGGAACTCCTAAACTCTGCCAACATGTCCCCTGGAGAGGGGGCAGCGCCTGAAGACCTATGGGTGGTTGCACCTATATCCCTGGCGGAGGCCGCTAAGGTAGTCAAAAAGCTCCTTGGTGGCAATGTGCCGGGGTTGGATGAGATCCGCCCTGAGATTCTGAAGGCTCTGGATATTGTTGGGCTGTCTTGGCTGACACGCCTTTTTAATGTTGCACGTTGATAACTGACGTATGTAGCAGGATTTGCCATTGTCCCAAGTTGATGATGAAAGCGGAATTTGATTTATTTGGACGATCAAATAAATTAACCTTTGGATGTTGTCCTAAAATCACCACCTTCGAAAGCATTCTTTTTTTGCAAACAATGAACAGAGACAATTATACGTACATTGTTTGCACCCTGCAATAAATATTTATTTGTTCTTTATCACTTTGTGTTGTGTCTATTTTCTTTTTCTGTTGAGAAGATAACTGAGACTTTTGTGAGCTTTGAGGCACTGCTGGCCTTTCAATGTCATTTTGAAATGCTTTGTGAGGCATAGATAGTCCTCACTTTAGATAAAGTCACACAAAATACTTTACTAACTACCTGAATTAATCATGAATTGCAATATTAAAACACGTTTATTCAATTTTAGTTTCAATTAGCCCAATGTATTTGTATAGCCCAAAATCACAAAGTACAAATTAGCCTCAGAGGGCTTTATAATCTGTACACATACTACATCCCTGACCTTTGACCTCACATCGGATCAGAAAAAACTCCCAAAAAAATAGAAAAAAAACTTTCATGGGGAAAAAAGGGAAGAAACCTTCAGGAGAGTACCAGAGGACGATCCCTCACCCCGGATGGACAAAAGCAATAGATGTCATGTGTACAGAATGAACAGTGTGTGTTACAGAGTTACAACACATGTAATGAATTTAACAGCAATGTATGAATAATTTTTTTGCATGTAGTTATTATAAAGTGTTACCCAAATGTGAAGTTGACTATTTCATGAGTTGGTATATTTAACTCTTGCCAAATACTGTATGAAGTACAGCCAACAAAATGTCCTCTAACAGATATGAGGATACCATTTACATCCGTGTATATCTCTTAATCAGCCAACAGAGACACACTGTATGATAAACAACCAACCTTTAAGGATGGCCAAAGCTTCTCCAGCCCTCCGCAGGTTGACCGCTCCCTCCTCCACGTCTCTCAGAGTGATTGACAGCTGGTCAGGACTGGAGGCGGAGCTACGCTGCAAACAGTCCACATAGTCCTCCAATTCACTGTGAGGTGAAAAAGACATGTGTCATTGACAGTCAGGTAGAAAAATAATCAATGTAATAACCTACAGTAGACATGAGATGGCAGCAGAGACTTGCATAGTTCTGCTGGTGGTCCTCAAATGAAGATATTTATATAATGTGATGATATAATATAATCAGATCTGTCTTGTTTTTGTTCATAACATTTTAACCTGGTTTTCATTATTTCTAAAAAACACAAGGCTTGCTTGTGGTTGAAACAGTGTGCAGATACCTTTCAGACTGGTTACACATGAGTATACTGATATTACCCCAAATGAGTGCTAGCTTTTCATTCCTTAAGATTCCTTAAGGAATGGAAAATGTTGCATCCATTGAAGATGTCACATTAGAGTTATCATCATTTAAACTATGAGAATATGTTTTTAAGGTGACATAAAGCAAAGTAATGTTAACAAGTCGCTACATGTTTCGCTTTGTAGATACATAATGAAATTATGTAGGCACAAATATAACCATTGTGTGTTCTACCATAGAAATGCAAAGTAACATTTGATATGTAATTGTGTTTTTTATGCTGATATTGTTGTTAGGACTCCGGTGAACTTCTGGACACGTCCAACACCTCCATGGGGATCCTGACAGTGAATGCTGAAGACACTGGCCTCTCCTCACTCGCTGCACCTGGAGTCTACAGCTACTGCCATCGTTTTGGACGGAACAGTAGTGATGGGTGACCATGACATCTTCCACATGCCATGTGCCTACTCATCGGACTTATTACAATATGGATTGTGTAGGTCCGTTCATACATATTCATGTAATGCATTTATGTAACTCTGTAATGCTGCTCATCTGAACACATGACATTTATTGCTTCTGTCCATCCGGGGAGAGGGATCCTCCTCTGTTGCTCTCCTGAAGGTTTCTTCCCTTTTTTCCCTGTGAAAGGTTTTTTTCTATTTCTTGGAAGTTTTTCCTGATGTGAGGTCAAAGGTCAGGGATGTCGTAGTGTACAGATTGTAAAGCCCTCTGAGGCACTCAAACATCTACTGATGCAGTAAGGGACTGTCTTCACGATGTGCATGGTATGTGACATGCCGGGTTTTCTGTAGTGGAATTTTGCAAATGCCAAAACTGTGTTTATCATAGTGTTTATCAAAACTTAATCTGGCAACACGTCAAGCATTTTAAGCACGTTGTTTGAGTTTAAGAAAATGTGTGAGGACAAAAACTCAAAAATACATTTGTTTTTCTTATAAATAAACGTTGTCTTCCATTATAACTGTTCTCTATCTTTGTTTCAACAGCTTATAGTAGTTGTAGTTCAGCTTACTTGAGAATTTTAAGGCAATCGGTTTCCTGATTATTTCCTAGTAATGTGGACACTTGGACTAGTAAAGATAACTCTTTCTTATTAGTACTGCTTACTTTAATATAACTTGGATCTTTAAGTTATCTGAATTGACTATTTATTGTCAACATAATTAAAGATTTTAAGTTAACTTCACTCACATCTTTAAGTTGTCTGAATTTACATTTTATAGTTAACCTAATTAATAACTTTGAGTTAACTATACTAATGTTTACTGCAATTACATGAGTTGCCTAAACTCAGTTTTTTTCAGTTTTAAGAACTTAAAATTATTGAGCTACTTTACTATGTTGAGGCAATCGGTTTCCTGACTTTTTTCAAGTAAAGTCAACTTATTACATTGTACAGTGTACATCCAGAACGCTGCTGCTTGAGTCCTGACTAGAACCAGGAAATACGACCATATTAGTCCAGTGCTCAGGTCTTTGCACTGGCTTCATGTTGCTCAGAGAATAGACTTTAAAACACTCTGCTTGTGTACAAATCTCTTTATGGTCTAGCACCAAAGTATATGTGTGACCTGTTAGAGCCATATGAACCATCTCGGGCTCTGAGAAGCTCAGGGAGTGGTCTCCTGCTGGTCCAGAGTCAGGACTAAACACGGTGAGGCTGCTAAAGAAGACAGTCTTCCAGAAGATGTGAGACAGGCCTCAACTCTGACAATGTTTAAATCCAGGCTGAAAACAGTTCTATTTGACAACTGAAAGTATTTTATCTGCACTCTTCGCTTTTAATATTATTAATTAATGATTATTTTTATGGAATGATTTTATTTGTCTTTTTATAATTTTATGTAGCTGTAAAGCACTTTGAATTGCCTTGTGTACAAATTGTGCTCTATAAATAAACTTGCCTTGCCTTCGGCATTTAAATCAATACCACGTCTTAACGTGACGGAGGACTCCTGTGCTAACTTTAGTCCATCCCAGATTTATCAATTTGTCGATAGTGCTGCAGGCTCACTAAGAATGACACTTGACTCCTTAGCCCCTCTAAAAAAGAAGATAATTAAACTGTGGAAGTTCGCACCCTGGTATAACTATCAGACCCGCAAATTAAAGCAAATATCGTGAAAGCTTGAAAGCATTTGGCGTTCCACCAATTTAGAATAATCTCGCTTAGTTTGGCGAGATAGTCTTAAATCATATAAGAGGACCCTCCGTAATGCCAGAGCAGCCTATTACTCATCGGTAATAGAGAAAAATAAGAACAACCCCAGGTTTCTATTTAGCACTGTAGCCAGGCTGACAGAGAGTCACAGCTCTGTGGAGCCGTGTATTCCAATAGACCTCAGTAGTAATGACTTCATGAACTTCTTCAATGAAAAGATTCAAACTATTAGAGGCAAGATTGATGATCTCTTGCCCTCAACCAGTGCCGATCTGTCCTCAAATAGAATAGCCTTGGAAACATCTGCAGACTCTGATATAACATCAGGACCAAGCGCCGGACCTGGGGTGACAGGGCCTTCTCAGCTGCTGCACCCCCCTCTGGAACGCCCTCCCCATTCACATCCATCATGCTCCCACCCTTTCATCATTCAAACAAGCCCTCAAAACCCACCTCTTCAAACTCGCCTTCACCTGCTAACCCCTGCACTCTACCCTGGACTATATGACTCATTCCTCAGAACTTCTCAAGTTTATTTTAAATTTTTTTTTACCTGAAATGTTCTATTTGTTTGTTTGTTTGCTCTTTGTCTTTCTATTTAGTTTTGTTTTGTATGTCTATGCCTTATGTAAAGCGTCTTTGTGTGTTTTGAAAAGAGCTATATAAATTCGATGTATTATTATATATATTGAGATGGCTTTTCTCCCATCAACCTTGATCAATCTTCAACGCTTTCTACTTCTAAACCTTCTACCTGAGAACCCAAGGCTGCTTTTAAAAAAAAGTTTTACCTTTAATCAATCTGTCTTTACTAATAGTCTTTCAAAGAATTACCTTTAGTTAGCACCTTTCTACTAGATATTATCAATGTGTCTTTGCTAACAGGCCATGTACCACATTCCTTCAAAGTAGCTGTAATTAAACCTCTCCTGAAGAAGCCCACTCTTAATCCAGAGGTGTTGGCTAACTACAGACCAATCTCTAACCTTCCCTTCCTCTCTAAGATCCTTGAGAAAGTAGTCGCAAATCAGTTGTGTGACTTTCTACATCATAAGTTTATTTGAGGAGTTTCAGTCAGGATTTAGAAAAGACCACAGCACTGGTGAAAATTACAAATGACCTCCTAATTGCATCAGATAAAGAACTCATCTCTGTACTTATTTTGTTTGACCTTAGTGCTGCGTTCGACACCATTGATCATGACATCCTATTACAGAGACTGGATCAGTCGATTGGCATTTCAGGTACCGCACTAAATCCTATCTCAATTTTTATTTGTAAACAATGAAGCCTCGATGAAGTCATGGAGTTCCACAAGGTTCTGTGTTTGGACCAATTTTAGTCACCTTTTATATGCTTCCTTTAGGCAATATTATTAGAGAACACTCCATGAACTTTCATTGTTATGCAGATGATACTCAATTATATCTATCAAGCAAGCCAGATGAAATTAACCAGCTCGCTAAACTTCTTAGAGACATAAAAACCTGGATGACCTGCAACTTCCTGATGTTAAACTCAGACATAACTGAAATCATTATATTCGGCCACACCCTCGACCTTGTTCTTACATATGGCATTGACATTGAGCATTTGGAGGTCTTCCCACAGAACCCTCTTCTGTCAGACCATTACCTCATAACTTTTGAGTTTATACTCCCCGAGTATACACCGTTAGTCAAAAGTTTCTACACCAGATGTCTAACTGACAGTGCTGTAGCTAAATTTATAGAAGCGATTCCTTCTGCATTTGATTCAATACCACGTCTCAATGTGACGGAGGACTCCTGTGCTAACTTTAGTCCGTCCCAGATTGATCATATTGTCGATAGTGCTACAGGCTCACTGAGAATGACACTAGACTTGATAGCCCCACTGAAGAAAAAGACAGTGAGGCAAAGGAGGTTTGCTCCCTGGTATAACCCTCAGACCCGCAACCTAAAGCAAACTTCACGAAAGCTTGAAAGCATATGGCGTTCCACCAATCTGGAAGAATCACGCTTAGTTTGGCGAGATAGTCTTAAAACATATAAAAAGGCTCTCCGTAATGCCAGAGCAGCCTATTACTCATCAATAATAGAGAAAAATAAGAACAACCCCAGGGTTCTCTTTAGCACTGTAGCCAGGCTGACAGAGAGTCACAGCTCTGTGGAGCCGTGTATTCCTATAGACCTCAGTAGTAATGACTTCATGAACTTCTTCAATGAAAAGATTTTAACTATTAGAGGCAAGATTGATGCTCTCTTGCCCTTAACTACTACCGATCTGTCATCAAGAGGAGTGGCCTTGGAAACGGCTGTATGCCCTGGTGTATATTTGGATAGCTTTTCTCCCATTAACCTAGACCAATTGTCCTCAATGGTTTCTACTTCTAAACCGTCTACCTGTCTCTTAGACCCCATCCCAACGAGGCTGCTTAAAGACGTGTTGCCTTTAATTGGCACCTCTCTGCTGGATATTCTTAATGTGTCTTTGCTAACAGGGCATGTACCACATTCCTTCAAAGTAGCTGTAATTAAACCTCTCCTGAAAAAGCCCACTCTTAATCCAGAGGTGTTGGCTAACTACAGACCAATCTCTAACCTTCCCTTCCTCTCTAAGATCCTTGAGAAAGTAGTCGCAAATCAGTTGTGCGACTTCCTACATCAGAATAGTTTATTTGAGGAGTTTCAGTCAGGATTTAGAAAACACCACAGCACAGAGACAGCACTGGTGAAAATTACAAATGACCTCCTAATTGCATCAGATAAAGGACTCATCTCCGTACTGGTATTATTAGACCTTAGTGCTGCGTTCGACACCATTGATCATGACATCCTATTACAGAGACTGGATCAGTCGATTGGCATTTCAGGTACCGCACTAAGTTGGTTTAAATCCTATTTATCAGATCGATCTCAATTTGTATTTGTAAACGATGAAGCCTCAATGACCACCAACGTTAATCAAGGAGTTCCACAAGGTTCTGTGCTTGGACCAATTTTATTTACCTTATATATGCTTCCTTTGGGCAATATTATCAGGAAACACTGCATAAACTTTCATTGCTATGCAGACGATACTCAATTATATCTATCGATCAAACCAGAGGAGACCAACCAGCTCGCTAAAATTCAAGAATGTCTTGAAGACATAAAAACATGGATGACCTGCAACTTCCTGATGTTAAACTCAGACAAAACTGAAGTTATTTTACTCAGCCCTGAACACCTCAGAGATCAATTATCTGGTGATGTGGTTTCTGTAGATGGCATTTCCCTCGCATCCAACACCACTGTAAAGAATCTAGGCGTTATCTTTGACCGAGACTTGTCCTTTAACTCCCACGTTAAGCAAATCTCAAGGATTGCATTTTTTCATCTACGTAACATTTCAAAAATCAGGCACATCTTGTCTCAAAAAGATGCAGAAAAGCTGGTTCACGCGTTTGTTACTTCCAGACTAGATTACTGCAACTCCTTATTATCAGGCTGCCCTAATAAGTCTCTTAAATCCCTCCAGTTGATCCAGAATGCTGCAGCTCGTGTACTTACAAAAACTAAGAAAAGAGATCACATTACTCCTGTATTAGCTGCGCTGCACTGGCTCCCTGTAAAATCAAGAATCACATTTAAAATTCTTCTCCTCACCTACAAAGCCTTGATTGGTGATGCACCATCATATCTTAAGGAGCTTGTAGTACCATATTGCCCCACTAGAGAGCTGCGCTCACTAAATGCGGGGCTACTTGTGGTTCCTAGAGTCCTAAAAAGTAGGATGGGAGCAAGAGCCTTCAGTTATCAAGCTCCTCTTTTATGGAACCAGCTTCCACTTTCAGTCCGGGAGGCAGACACAGTCACCTCATTCAAGAATAGACTTAAGACTTTCCTGTTTGATAGTGCTTATAGTTAGGGCTGAATCAGGTTTGCCCTGGTCGAGCCCCTTGATATGCTGCTATAGGCTTATAGGCTGCTGGGGGATGTTTTAGGATACACTGAGCACCTCTCTCCTCTTCTCTCTCTCCTTATGGATACATTTACATCTCTCCATTGCACCTTATTAACTCTGCTTCCTCCCCGGAGTCGTTGTGACTTCACGTCTCATAGGGTCCATTGGACCTGGAGATGTCTGATGCCTGGTGAGCCGGCCTCCCACCTTGGCCCTGCTGATGCCCCGCCCCCTCCTCTCTACCTCCTTCTGTTTCATGGATTGGAGTTCCATTCATACATTGTCATATTCATGTAATGTGTTTATGTAACTTTGTAAATGCTGTTCATTCTGTACACATGACATCTATTGCTTCTGTCCATCCGGGGAGAGGGATCCTCCTCTGTTGCTCTCCTGAAGGTTTCTTCCCTTTTTTCCCTGTGAAAGGTTATTTTTGGGGAGTTTTTCCTGATTCGATGTGAGGTCCTGGGACAGGGATGTCGTATGTGTACAGATTGTAAAGCCCTCTGAGGCAAATTTGTAATTTGTGATATTGGGCTATACAAAATAAACTGAATTGAATTGAATTGAACACATCAGAAATCAATTACCTAATGATATAGTTTCAGTAGATGGCATTGTCCTGGCATCCAGCACCAACGTAAAGAATCTAGGGGTTATCTTTGATCAGGGCTTGTCCTTTAACTCCCACGTAAAACAAATCTCAAGGACTGCCTATTTTCACCTACGTAACATTTAAAAAATCAGGCACATCCTGTCTCAAAAGTGAAGCAGAACAATGTGTTCATGCATTTGTTACTTTTAGACTAGATTACAGCAATTCCTTATCATCCGGCTGCTCTGATAACCCCACTAAAGAGCTTATGTCATAGTACCATATTACAAGTTTATAGTATCATACTACCCAACAAGAGAGCTCATAGTACCATATTACCCCACTAGAGAGTTTATAGTACCATATTACCCCACTAGAGAGCTGCGCTCACTAAATGCGGGGCTGCTTGTAGTTCCTAGAGTCCTAAAAAGTAGGATGGTAGCCAGAGCCTTCAGTTATTAAGCTCCTCTTCTATGCAACCAGCTTCCACTTTCAGCCCGGGGGGCAGACACACTCACCACAATTAAGGGTAGACTTAAGACTTTCCTCTTTGAAAGCACTTATAGTAAGGACTGGCTCAGGTTTATAGTTAGAGCTGGCTCAGATTTGCCCTGGTCCAGCCGCTAGATATGCTGCTATAGGCCTAGACTGCTAGTGGACATCTTAGGACGCATTGAGCTCCTCTCTCCTCTTCTCTATCTCCTTCTGTATGAATTCATACACCATTAATATCTCTGACCACCTGGCCATCACCATGACCATTGACATCCCTATTCCCATCCCAAAAGCCAAGTGCAATATATCCTTCAGAAATCTTAAAACTATCTCTCCCACTAACTCTTTCAGCCTCTCTTGCCAGTACCTGTATGTCTGCCTCCCCTTCCCCACTGTCTGATAATCCCTCCGATCTTGTAAATTACTACAATAACACACTCTCCTCCTGTCTTGATCAGCCGGCTCCCATTTGAGGGTTGGTTTGTCGCTCATGGGGAGAGTGGTCGTCCTCTAACTACAAGGTACCCAGTTTGATCCCCGCTCTCCCCATAGTTGCATGCCGAAGTGTCCTTGAGCAAGACACTGAACCCCCAGTTGCTCCCCGGGCACTTCACTGCAGCCCACTGCTCCTTAATAACTAAGGATGGGTTTAGACCCATCCAGAGAAGAATTTCCCCACGGGGATCAATAAAACATTTCTTTCTTTCTTTCTTTCTCCCAAAACTGTCTCATTCACACACTCGGCTCCCTGGTATACTCCTGAACTTCACCACATTAAATCCCGCAAGCGCCAGCTTGAAAGACTATGCAAGAAAAACGGTTTAACTGTCCATTTCCAAGCCCACTCTGACTACCTTCAACAATAGAAAGAGGCTCTCATCTCAGCCTGGTCCACCTACTACTCACACCTCATACACTCTGGCTCCTCCAACCCAAAGGCTCTCTTCTCTGCAATAAACAAGCTTCTCAAACCCAGGGACAACACCTCCAAATCCTCTAAAGTTGACAAATGCAAAACCTTTCATTTCATTAAAAAAAGAAAAATTGACACCATTTACGGCAAACTGAACACCTCCCCCGCCATTTCCATCTCAATGTCAACAAGGTCTCCTCTTCCACTGCTACGTCAATGATGTCCAGCTCTACATGTCCACAAAGTACATTACTACTGCTCCTCACTCCACTCTGGCCTCACTGACATTTATGGATGCAAACTTCCTGAAACTCAACTGTGATAAATCGGACATGATCATCATCGGTCCTAAATCCCTCACTAAAACGAGTCACAACTTCTGCATCACCATTGATAACTCCACAACACATCCGTAACAGAGTTACAACACATGCAATGTTGCAACTTTGAACATCATGTCAAACAAATAACCAGAACTGCCTTATTTCACCTAAAAAAAATGGCCCGTCTCGGGCCTACCTCACTGACCTGCTCCACCACCACACTTCTTTTCGATCCTCTAATGCCAATCTCCTATCCATTCCACATAGGACCAAGCACCGGACATAGGGCGACAGGCCCTTCTATATAGCTGACCCCTCGCTCTGGAACTCTCTACCCAAACTCATCCGAGACTGCAGTGACCTTTCCATATTCAAATCTCAAATCAAAACCCACCTCTTCAGAACTGCTTTTAATGTGTGATTGTGTGCTCTATGTTTTTATTGTATAGCTCTTTTCTGATGTTTTTAAAACGTTTGTAAATTGTCTTTGAGTATTATGAAAAGCGCTATATAAATGTATTATTATTATCATTATTATTATTAATAATTTAAGTTTTTGTGCTTTATCTCTTCTACATGGATTGCGGTGTTATCTGGACTGTGGTCCTGCCCAACACCTACTGCTATTATCATTATTATTAATGTTATTAGTAACATTGCAATTAACATTGCCAATACCATTGCTGCTTTTATTATCATTATGTCCACTGTTGCTGTTATTTTTGGTAGTTGTATCTTTTTCATCATGCCTGCTACTTTCATTATATGAATAATTTCTGTCATATGCATTGCATGTGTTGTAACTCTGTTACGTTGTTCATTCTGGTCACATAACATCTAAGGTACTTCTGTCCATCCTGATAGAGGGATCCTCCTCTGTTGCGCTCCATGAGTTTTCTTCTCTTTTTCTCCTCGAGGGTTTTCTTTGGGGAGTTTTTCCCAAGTCCCAGGACAGGGATGTCATATCTGTCATATTGTAATTTGTGATTTTGGGCTATACTAAATAAATTATTATCATAAACATATGACTTTACATTCTTGCAAATTAGTTTAAGTTTTTTCCTGATATGCTTGGAAACTCCTACTCATGATGTCTGATAAATGCCAGCCTTCTGTTTGCACCAAGTTTGCATCTGTGCTATGCAGTCAGTGTGTAGCTACAAGAGAATGAGTTGTGATGTCTCTGGAAACCCATGTCATACCCAATCAAATCACTTCCCATCCCCCGGCTCTATTTTTAACAATATGTTTCTTCACATTCTCTCTCTGCCTAAAGATGTTGCCGTGCTGTGTCTCACATGTCACCAATAATGTTCAGCTGCAGTGACATCATAAGGGACATGATGTCAGAGCGAGTGTCTAAATGGTGAAAAGGCTAAATCACCACTTCAGATATCATTGCCTCTCATACAAAGTGCACATTCTGAACAGTGAGGTAGGCAGTGGTTGGATAGGGATTTGTTGTGTGTGTTTGGGGGCGGGGGAGGTGGGACTCTGGTTTTGAGTAAACAAGCTCTTTTGTGATGCTTTTCAATGTCACTTTTGGGAAAAAAACACTAAAGCTAGCAATGGTGTATTGTAACTAAGTACATTGACTAAGTACTGTACTTAAGTAGAATAACATTTTAGTACTTGAGTATTTCTATGTTATGCAACCTTCCTCTTCACTACATCTCAGAGGAGAATATTGTACTCCATTACACAAACCTGACAGCTCTAGTTACTTTATTTAGCTCTAGTTAATTAATAAAATAAAAAATAATAAACTAATAAATGCTGTATTACCATAGATTAAACTACCCAGCAGTAGCCAATATATAGTAATTAAAATGAGCTCCACCTTTACTAGCTGCAACATTAGAGTGATGAACATATTAATACATCAATTATTTCAGAGAATGACTGTACTACATCTTCTTTCAAGGGTTACACAGTCAAAGCTATACTCAGGAGTAAATTAAAAGGCTCACCGGAGCTGTGTGAGTATTCTCTCCTCTGTAGCTAGGTAGTGGATCCTCTCCTCCTCCATCCCAGCTCTCCGTCTGTACACTGCCTCCTCAGACTGAGCCAGACGATCGTACATCAGCACCACCAGCTCCTGACCTGCCATCCGCAGCATTGAAGTCACGCTCTCCTGGTTTGAGAGCTAGGACACAGAGAACAACTCAGGAGTTTTTACTTAGCTAGTGGTGAGCTATGGGAAGGCAGTGTCTTCCCTCAGGCACACATACTATGCAAGTAAAAGGGAGCCAAAGTTTCTTTTGTCTGGGAGACTAGAGACTTTTCTAGTCTTCCGACCACTCAAAACTCTTTAACACTAGATGTCATCATTCATCCATTCATACACTGATGGGAGGAGTTACCATGGACGGTGCCACCTGCCCATCAAGACTGACTGACATTAATACTCATTCATATTCTGCCTCCGTGCCCCTGCTTCCTGCATCCAGCCCCTGGCCTGGACCTGGCCTACTTCCCAATGGCCCTACCTACTTCTTTGTGCCTCCTGCCTAAAGGGCCTGGACTTATTGGTCTGGTGTCTTTCGCGATGCCGCCTGCCTGGTGGGTCAGTCTCCTGCCTCCATGGCCCTGCTGATGCCTCACCCCTCCTCTCTTCCTCCTTCTGTTTCATGGATTGAAATCTGGATCGTGTTCCATGCTTACTACAAATTATTCATAATTTCTGTCATATTCACTGAATGTGTTGTAACTCTGTAATACTGTTCATCTGTAGACATGACATCTATTGCTTCTGTCCACTCGGGGAAAGGGATCCTCCTCTGTTTAACAAATTTCCCCCTGGGGATGAATAAAGTATATATTTATCTATCTATCTGTTGCTCTTTTTTCCGGGGAAAGTTTTTTTTCTGTTTATTTAGGAGTTTTTCCTGACCCGATGTGAGGTCCTGGGACAGGGATGTCGTATGTGTACAGATTGTAAAGCCCTTTGAGGCAAATTTGTAATTTTTGATTTTGGGCTATACAAAATGAACATAATTTAATTGAATACACTGATGGGAGGGGCTACCATGCAAGGTGCGTCCTGCCCATCAGGACTAACTAACATTCATACAATGCAGGAACATGTGTCTTGTCCAAGAATCCTGATTCTAAATTAAGTAAAAAAAGAATAACATTGAAAGAAATAATATGTTTTCACATACCAGATTCTCCTGATCCGATATGAGGTCCTGGGACAGGGATGTCGTATGTGTACAGATTGTAAAGCCCTCTGAGGCAAATTTGTAATTTGTGATATTGGGCTATACAAAATAAACTGAATACCACACATTCTTGTGTGTTATGTTTGGTCAATACATTCCTGCAATCTAATATAAAATAATATGAAAAATCCAAGCAGACCATATGATCAGAAAAATGGAAATGTTCAAAGTGCTTTAGATTGATCGTCAATGTATAACTGGTCCAAAGAAATTCTGATCGTATGAACCATGTGCCTTTATAAATGAATGTTTAGTTTTGAACAAAGTGTTTCATTTCGCAACAAATTGGAGGTGTTCTGCTACTTGACTTTGTGGTCATGTGAATTGTATGTAGTGTTTTGACAGAATGAGCATTGTTTTAAATATATAACTAATATTATACTGATACCATAAAAGAGAAAAACACTATGTTGACAAGCTACTGTAAATACTATGTTACTGTACGTGTAGTTTACTTTGTGTGAGAGAAAGAAATACACATAAAGGTTTTAAACCTGCGTCCGTTTGGATTGTTCATGCATCTCTTGTTACATGAACAATTGTTTGTTTGTTTTAGTTTTTACCAAATTCCTCTTTACATAACAGTTTTTTTGATGACTCATCTTGAACTTAAGGTCGAGCTAAACCCGCACTTAATATAAACCTGCACATAGCAGAGAAACAAGTGAGTGAGAGGTGTGTTCACATTTCACCCTCATCTCCCACTCTAACACCTGTTCCGATATGAGGATGTTGATTGTGTACAGATTGTAAAGGTACATTTGTGATTTGGGGCTGTACGAAATAAAGTTGAATGAATCTCAGGTTTAGTTTAACAGCTACAGCTCATCATCTCTCTACAGTTTTGTATTGTGCTGTATTCAAAAAGCCACGCCCACTTGGAGCTGTACTTTCCTTTCCACAGTCTGGTAATTTTGCATCCATTTCAGCTATTATTATGATGGTGACGATGATGATGATGATGATTGATGTGGCCTTGATTCTATCAGTAAGTACAAAGATCAGTACCTGTAAATGTCTGAGGTGGTTGAGTTGCAGCCGCAGGTCACACACATTACTCTTTGCTAACACCAAGCTCTGCTGCAGCCCGTTGTAGGGTTGGGGCGGGGCCGGGAGCGCCAGACGGGCGGGGCTGAAGCTGTCAATCACAACAGCTGGGACCTGAGGCTCAGATGACACTCCTGAAGGTCAAAGAAAGGTCATCATCATAATCAGAGCATAAGTATGTAGTCGGTGGCAAGTAATGTTATAGTTATAGTCATCTCACCAGCTTTGTTGAGGAGTTTGCATTCAATATTGTCACTGAAAAGACACACACAAAGTTACATAATAAACATAACCATCCTCGATCTAGCCAGTTTTTACACAGACCTCATGTCATGTTGGTACCTGAAATATCTAAAATTGTCCAGTGGAGGTCTACTCTATTATCCATTCCCTTATCTGAACCGCTTATCCTATATAGGGTCGCTGGGCGCTGGCAGAGTACACCCTGGATACACGCCATAGGTTGCTAGACTATGTCAGGGCACATATAGACTGAAAATCGTTCACGCTAACATTCACACATTCGGCCAATTTAGAGCCTCCAGTTAACATGAGCTGCATGTCTTTGGACGGTTGAAGGAAGCCGGAGAACCCGGAGGGAATACACGCTGACATCATGCAAACTAAACACATAACTGCCCAGACTGGGAACCAAATCGTGGCCCCTCTTGCGGTGAGGTCTATTGTCATTATTAATAATAATTTCCTGGTTCCTGGGTCTTATAAACTACTCTAGCTAACATTTTCAGACACACATAGTGGCTTTTAAAGAAATTATTGGATGTTCTGCAGTTAGATTAAAAGGATTAAAGCAGATTGAACAGACCTGACAGTGTCCTTGACTCCTTGAACATCTGGTCCCATAGACAGAGCACTGTGTACCAGACCCGCTAGACTGGCTATCTGCTCCTCCATGGCTTTCATCCTCGCACTGCAAAATAGAAACACATGTACTGTATCTATCTCATTAACACATGAGGTAGTGTGAGGGTTCAGTTTCGTCTGGACCCAAGCACAGACACGGGGACTACAAGATTGGGTGAAGGTAATGGGTTTATTAACGGAACACTGATGAGAAAGTAGGACAGGAGGTGAGTGCAGGTAGAACGGTGAGGTGGCGTGAGCTGCGGCGGCTGAGCAGGGGTGCAGGCACGGTAATCCACTGGAAACGGTGAAATAATCTGGCAACTGGAGAGAGGGAAGCCGGGGTTGAAGACAAGTGCTGGAGATGAGGTGTGGAGATTAGGCCAGGTGCCGGAAGCCACGGCCATGGCGCACACACACACACACACACACACACACACACACACACACACACACACACACACACACACACACACACACACACACACACAGGGGACACAAGAGACGCAGGCGCCTCCAGGCGCCCCACCAGGCTTGTCTGGATGCTCCCGGTGGAAGTCCTGGACAAGTGAAGCCTCTGAGAAGGAGCTGCGTGGAATCCAGGAGCGTTTCTCTGGGCCGCACCGCTCCCAGTCGATGAGATACTGGAATCCCCGGCACATACGGCGGATGTCCAGGATAAAAACCAGGTGTCCTTATCCTTCCAGAATTTTCTGCTGCATTTGACCACCAGTGAACCACCAGATCCTTATTTCCTCACTTCAGGACCTGGGTATCTCAGGTTCGGATCTTTTTCTTTTCTCATGCTAGCTCAAGGACCGCACTTACCAGGTAAGTTGGAGAGGATCTGTGTCTGAACCCTCTCCTCTTACTACTGGGGTCCCTCAAGGCTCCGTTCTGGGTCCCCTCCTCTTCTCTCTGTACACCAACTCTCTCGGCTCTGTCATTCGCTTGGATGGCTTTTCCTACCATAGCTATGCTGATGACACCCAATTGATCCTCTCGTTTCCCCAATCTGAAACACAGGTAGCAGCACAAATCTCTCCCTGTCTGACTGACATCTCTCAGTGGATGTCTGAACACCACCTTGAAATCAACCCTGACAAGACTGAACTACTTTTCCTTCCAGGAAAAGGCTCTCCCACCCACGACCTGACTATTACCTTCAACAACTCTGTGTTATCCCCGACCCCGACTTCCAGGAACCTCGGTGTGACACTCGACAGTCAACTCTCCCTGACTGCCAACATTACTGCAACAACACGTACTTGCTGCACAACATCATGAGAATACATCCCCTTCTCACTCAGAAGGCGGCACAGGTTCTGGTCCATCCTCTGGTCTAGGTTCTGGTCGAGGCTCTGATCATCTCACGCATAGACTACTGTCACTTCCTCCTGGCAGGTCTACTAGTGCCATCCGACCTCTGCAGCTCATCCAGAATGCAGCAGCATGACTGGTCTTTAACCTAAATTCACCAGTGGTTGCCCGCATCCTTGCTGCAAACAGATTGGGTCCAGTCTACCTCCAGGACATGGTCCAACCTTACACCCCAGCCCGTTCACTCCGCTGGGCATCTGCCAATCGGCTCCGTCACTGCGAGCTAAACACTCAACAGAGTCACGACTGTTTGCTGTCCTGAGTCCTCAATGGTGGAACAAGCTCCCCAATGACATCAGTACAGCAGAAAGTCTCTCTGTCTTATGCCGCAAACTATATCTTGAATAAAAACATTAAAATAATAAAAATGTTGATCGTGTTAATCATATTAAGTTGTTTGGTAAATTCAAAGAGGTGTCCCCAAATACTTTGTGCAAGTTCAGGTTTACTGGTATGCCCACCAGACAATGCAAGTAAAATGGGGCCAAAGTCTCTAAGCCCCATTTGGGGTTACCAATGGTGTCCAACAAGCGGGGATTTTGTCTCCAGTTCTTTTTAATCTTACAGTGATAATCTGTCCAAGCAATTGAAAGCCTGTAATACTGGGTGCATGATTGGTAATACTTTAGTTAACCAGATCATGTGATGATCTTGTGATTCTTAGTCCATGTAGTGCTGGTCTTCAGCAGCTCCTTACTATATGTACCGTCTATGGTGTGGAACATTATATAAAATACAATGCCAGTAAGACTGTTATCTTGATCTGTAGAACCAAGGAGGATAACAGTCTAAAATGTCCTGACACAAATTGTCTGAACACAACCTTCGTGTCTGTGATAAGGTAAAATATCTTGGACAATTTATTACAGAAAAGATGACAGATGATGATATTTATAGGCAATGTCGTAGGATGTGTGCACAAGTAAACATTCTCTTACGCGGGTTTAGTATGTGTAGAGATGGAGCGAAGCTGTCACTGTTTAGAGAAGATTATACACATTCTACTTCACATGTGTGAGTCACCCTGAGTCTGAAATAAAGTTTGATTGATTGATTGTATTATCTAAATCATATGATGTGTTCCATATTCAGCTCTTTCATTCCACTGGATACAATGCTAATACGGATCTCATCAATGCATGGTATTTCTCTTAAGTTATTTACAGATCTGGTACTTTAGCACTGACATTAGCGCTCACATTAAATAAATTAATTAGTCTGCTCTGAGCTCACCTCTGGGCGTTGCTGGAATTCACATGACCATGAAACAGTCTCTCAGGTTGTCCTAGAGGGCTGTCCACAAAGACAGACGAGGTAGACGATGACGAGCCACTTCCTCTGCTTCTGTTTACGATCTCCACTGTGGCTTCGTGACTGTCCCGCCGCAGGGACCGGCGAATAGTTGACATCCTCTCTGGAGTCACCAGGCCCACCCCTCCGACGATCTGTCCCTCAATCATCCTGACATCATTGACTCTGTGAGGGGAAGGGGGCGGCGTTTTGGTTCCCAGTTGAGGAAGCTGGCTGTCGCCATACTTCCTGCTCTTCTGCCTGGATGGTGGAAAATCAGTTGGTTACATGGTCAGATTACGGTAGGTCCCCACTTGTAAAGCAGATGTTATTGTACTCCAACCAATTACTGATGAGTTCTTCCTCTCAGATTACAACAAAATGGATGTTTAGCTATATTTATCAACCATCTAGGGTGAAATAATGTGTTAACGCAATATTTTAATTTAGCATAGTATTTACCAAGACTAGAAGTAAACTAGCTCAGCTCAGCAGCGGTTCACCTGATTGCTTATAAGCCCTGATTTAGATTTTGTTTGCTAAGCAATGGAGCACAAAAAAGGTCAAATGAAAGAAAAGTTCCAAAGTTATAGGAATCAGACAGCTCCTGCAAAGAGAGAAAATCATGCAGCGTGTAATTCACTTTAATTTTCACTGTTCACGGTTCATTCTCCCAAAGTCATATCAGAGCTGGGTTGTGTTACTGATACTACACATTTAATCACTTCAACAGGCTTTTATTGTGAAGCAGTCACAGTAAACACAACGTATTTGTCACTGAGGTCTGAGCTGACAGCACTAATCTGTAAATCTGTCAGGGAGCAGGGGAGAAAAAGAGCAGCACTGTTTTTATTCAACTCTACTTGCTGTTTCCACGGAAACAGATGTCGCCATATTAACCAAAACTGGCAATACTGAGTTTTGTTTGAAATAACAGTGCAATGCAGAAAATATCTTCCTATTGATAACATGATACTGGTTTCATCCATATTTTCCAGCTCTGAAAAAAGAAAGGCAATATGAGGCAAACCCTTGTGGATCTGCAGCCCTAGTATAGACAGGTAGTTACTGTATGCTGCAGTTGCTATGGAAGCAGGCTGAAGCCGGTTTATGACCTCTGCCAACCTCTCACCTCCTGATCTCTGATGTCACCTCCTGCTGCACACAAAGCAGAAGTGACAGAAGCAGTCACTGGGCTACGTTTCCATAGCCAAAGACAGACACTGTGTATGTGTCTGCATTGGGTTTAAATCAGTATGCGTACCTGTGGAGGAAATGGGTCTGCTCCAGGCTCTCTCCGTAACCCATTAGGGGTTTAATGGAGGCCCGGTACTGCTGAAGCCCCCCTGGGATCCCTGTGACCCCAGCATCCACCATATCTGCAGTGAGAGAGGGAGGAGCGCTACACCGGGAGGAGGCCATGCTCAGGTGACCTCCTCCTCTGTCCTGCAGGGAGGAGCAGTAGGAGTCTGGGTAATGTGGTCCTCCTTCTCCACGCACCACCAGGGCCATGGTCTTACTGCTGCCAGCGTCCTCATCTGTCACACACATACACAAACACACACACACACACACACACACACACACACACACATTCAGACTTTCACTGTATCAGAATATAATGTCATCGTTCCAAATGTAAAATATATAATGTTAACATGTAATGTATTTAATGTATTATCTAGAGTCAGATTCCAGAACTGTATCACCCATGAAGGAAACCAAGTCTGGTAAATGATGGACAAGTGGACTACGCTAAATTAGATGCTGCTGCTCTGTTTTTAAAGATAAATGGCATTGTAATCAGCAAAGGTCCATCTTCCACACCTTTGTGTCCAGGAACACAAAAAAGCGCAGACACATCACTGATACTCTCAAATGTGTGATCCTTAGACTCAAAAGTTTGACATATCACAGGAAGGTACAATGCAATTGTATCTGGTTGAGAATGAGAGTATCCTCATATTTAGAGTAACTGAGTACTATGGAAACACCTTAGCTAAGTCAAGAATTATCTGGACAAAACGGTATACACTGCATCAAAATGTGTTATAAATAAAATGCATTCTTTAATTATTGTCTCAGAGGTAACACAAACTAGAGTTGATTGAACTGGAACTGGAACCTCATCCAGGTTAATCAACTCAGAGTTCAGGGTTAGAATGAAAATGTTTGTTAAAGGTGCTTTCTGGAACAGCACAGCTTCTGAACACCAAACTGCTCCACTGCTACTTCCACTGAATGTGTTTGAACTATTACAGTTGCTATTACAATACATACACAATAGAAAGCACAGTAGACAAGACGCCTTTTACAATCTGTATAAAAAAAAGCCTCCCGTATTAGTATCTGGTTGTGCATGTGAAAGTTTTTAACATGTGTTCATGTTTATTAAGTGTTGTTTATTTCAACTGCCAAAGTAGATCCCCATCAGGTGAGCATGGGCATCCACTGTGTTTTGTAAGCTTGTCATAAGGCCCCCAACAGGCTCCCCCTGCAGGTATCTCACCAGGCTTCACGTCTCTCCTCTCCAGTATAGCACTGCTGCTAGTGCAGAGAGAGCTGGATCGCCCCACACCTGACAGCCGCTCCCGTGGTAACGTGACGCTGCCTTGGTCCACCATGCCTGTCCTCTCCCCTGTGCTCCTTCCACCGTACGCCATCCTGGAGGGGGACGAGGGCATGGAGCGGACCATGGGTGGGGACATGGAGCCCTGCAGGTTGTGCAGGGTGCTGCGGCCAGACGCCGCACTGTGGATCGGACTGGGACTGCTGTACAACACCTCTTTGGAGATCTACAAGAAACAACCTGTGTCAATATCCTTATTCAGACATGTGAATACATACACTTACATTTCTTCTTAACGAAGTGTGTCCGCAGACAAACTTTGTTCAGACTTTATTTACATGTTTTGAAATAATGTACTGTATATCTTTACAATGAAAAACTGTAATACAGAAAGGGCAAAGATATGTTTTGAAAAGGCATTCAGAGTTTAATCTGTTGACCTAAATAACAGCTGAAGAAACTGTAGCTTTACTGCATACATATAACGAAAAAAGGGAATGATGGATACATGAATACATAACAAATAATGTAATGTTCATAACAGGTTACCCAGGCTACACACTACTGCTGTAATGTTTTGTTTAATTTAGTTCATTTTGGTTCTGTTCTTAATATAGTTTTGTAGCCTTCAATGTGAGATATTATTTTTTCTTATCAAACTGCTACATATCACTGATTTATGACGTAAAATCAAGTTGTCATGGAAACTGATACTGTCCTTCTCAGGAGGACAGCCTGTGTTTATCGTGTTTATCTACATAACATTCCATTTGAACTAATGCACTAATCAATGTTCCATATGAACTGTGGATCAAATGACTAAGTGTCATGTGTCAGTCATTGCAATGAGCTTCCCTCAGCTTTACAATGTTTACCTTTGGTTGGGTTTTATAGTCTACAAACTTCCTGTTTGTAGCTTGTTTATAACTGCAGCAGGGAAAGGAGTGTTTGTTTCAAAATGAGCAAAACACATTCCATGCACTTATTGTTCATGTTCTGCCTCCCAAAAGAACAGAAGACTTGTTCTCCTACCTCCTGCATGAGATGAGGAACCTACAGGCATGTCAACAGACAGCTCCCAGAAACTAAAACAAACCCAGTGCCGGAAAAACTGCTTTTAAAGAGAAGCCCTGTGTAGGCATGCAGGTGTGTGTGTGTGTGTGTGTGTGTGTGTGTGTTTGTGTGTGTGTGTGTGTGTGTGTGTGTGTGTGTGTGTGTGTGAAAGTTGTGCATGCACTGTGGTAAAAGCTCCAAGTATCAAAATGCTCTCATGAAGTCAGTGAATCAACTTGTGAGATCAGACTGACTTCCGCTCACCACAGCACTGACAAAAAAGCTGTCAGACTCTGACTGCCAGACTGATCCAGGAACAGCCAGTCTATACTGCTGCTGCTGTGTAAACCTCACAACTGCTTGTTTTTTTAAACTTAATCACTTCTCGGCTAAAGGACACATGTTAGTACACATTATGCATATCTTTAATGTACAGCAGAAGGTAATATGTGATCATTTCATGTTGTTCTACACCCACTTTCTATCAACAAGCCCATTATTACTCTACCTCTTTCCTTCCCTTTGTCAGAACCAGTAAACAGGCATGAACTTGTTGCATTTCATTCACAAGGGTTGGTGTGGTCCCACTAGGCCGGTTTTACATGTCAGGTTTTGCCATCATGGAGCTCTGTCAACCATTTCACCAGAAGCCAGCAGCACACGTATCCTCATCATACTCATGTTCTGCTGTTACTGAAACTTTAACAACTCTTATTTGGATATCTAGTGGAAATTGCAAAGTCGAAAGATTGCCCAAGATGTCAGGCTGAACTTTTGGAATGATGTACAAGACGTTTAGATGATCGATTTGATCCTTATCTGAATCACGGTGTGAAGCCCTTTGAGGCAGATTGGTGATTTGGGGCTTTATGAATAACAATGAATTGACATGACTGGTGAGCATAGACAGTAACAAAAAAATGGCAAGTGGGGAAGCAAATGTTGAAACATGCTGTGCAGAAAGGGCGTAGGTTTGCATATGGTCCATAGGGACTAGTCACGACCAAAGTTTTGGGAAAGACACAATTATCCCCACCAATATGAGGTTAATTTGAAAAAATAAGTGTGCACAATATATTTGCAAACTCATTCGTATTATTATCTATACTATGTTCGTTGCCCAGAAGAGTGAAAAATATATTTTCACGTTTTCCAATGCGCCTTCGAGCCTGCAAGACAATATGCTGTCATTTAATTGGCTGAAGTGTCAGAGTCAGAAACACCGTGAATCGTGAGAGCTGGCCGGAGTCACGGTAAGCTACTAAATACGACAGGAAATGATAAAGCCTCATATTAGTATTTTGTTTGGTCTCAGCATTGACACGTTGACCCTGTTGTGCTTTGTAGATAGGAAAATGCCACCAAAAAAAAAAGAGATATCCAAAGTGTGTTCACCACCCAGAGGGTCGTTGTTAGTTAGCTAGTAGCAGGCTAACTCCCCCACACAGTGCAAAGCTGCAGGTGCAGATGTAGCGCAGGTTGAGGAAGCAGCAGCTGGACCATCAGGGCTCCAGGTGAGGTCTTACTCATGGCATTTTGTAAGAATTACCATTTGACCATGCATTAGCAAGAAAATTGAAGGATGTTTGGGGAATCTGACCTCATGTCAGCACTTTTGGATTGTGAATTATGTGATGTTGAATAAAAAAACAAGGCTGTTCCATAAAACCTGAACCTATTACTTAAATATTCTAAATTGCTTTCAAAATAAATACATACACTACTCATAAGGTCTACATTTATTAATTAAGACATTATGAATGCATTCAGGAAACTCATAAATCAGGTTGAGAAAGCAGCAGCTGGACCATCAGTGCTTCATGTGAGGTCTTACATTGATTCTGTGTTGAGGTGTATTATCATGGCTGACAGGGTAAACATTGTCTCCCTGTTTTAAGTGAATTATTATAATGTTAAAACATGCATGTGCAGACTAGGGTAAGTTCTCTTTGCTCTTTAAGGAACAGTTAGTTTGAGTGACAGTGACCGTCATGAAGTTAGTGTAGCAGAGTCCTGGACGTGAGGAGTGAACCACACATCCTGATCTTAAACTCATCAGAGCAGCAACTTCAGCACAAGAGGTTACGGTTTCAGGCAAAGTGATATAGTCAGTATATGTGGCTGCATTATAGCCCTACATTGAAAAAGGTACTTTGTTTTGAGTGTGTCAAACCATACACCATCAAAAAGACCACTTTGGAAAAAAAGAATGACCCAGCCTTCTGCTTAAATGGTTTTAGTAATTGAAAAAATGCCATTGAAAGCTTTAATCAAGCAAGTAAAGCACACCATCATGCTGTAACAACAAATGCATTGGAGAAAATGCCAGTTCACACCCAACTACTACGTGCAATGGCTAAAACACAGCAGGAGGCAAGGCACTGTCTAATTAAAAGTATGATAGATTTATTTTAAATGTTCTAATTTCTTTTGTATTTTTTTCACTACACAACTGGTAAAAGTTGTTTATATATATATTTTGGATATAGAATATACTGTTACACTATATTGGCATTTTAGCAGAACTTTTCTTATTCATTTATTATTATTATTTATTTGGTGCAGAATAATGTTTTGTATTTAAACTACGGTTTTATTACTGTAATTATGTTTAAATCAGTTCCAAGTTACACAAATGTTAATATATTTAAAGAAAGTTTGCCTGTTCAACATAATATCAACTCCGTTTTTTTTTAATATGGGGGAGGGCGTGGGGGTCGAGGGGAAGCTGGCAGTGTCCCTACCAATGCTGAGACCAAACCTACGCCCTTGCTGTGCAGTCCTTCCTATGGGACTGATTGTGCACTAGTTTGTCGGTGGCCATGCCTCAGGTTCATGCTGAACTCACTGTAAAGAAAAGACATCTCACACCTGAACAAGCTGAACGTTTTGTTATGCAAATGATTATTTTTTATAATACATAATTTGTTGTCTTCCTTTGTGAGGCACTTTGTGAGTTAAGTTGAGAGTATCTGGGGTGAGAGTATTGTATTTTACTGCAATTAATTTAATTTCAATAGCTCAATATTAAAATTAAAAAATTGCCTCAGAGGGCTTTAAAATCTACATCATACGACATCTTCTGTCCTTGGGCCCTGACATCAGATAAGGAAAAACTACCCACCCAGAGTTCCTGTGAAAGCAATGTGTAGGAAACTGAGATCACTGACACAAAGTGGACTCAAAGTGTGAGTGGTTGGAACAAACGGAGCATACAGACCCTGAGAGGAAGTGTTTTATGTTTAATGCATGTACAATATACAGTTTCCTGTTCTATATTTGAGAAAATAAAATCATAACATGAGACGGAGGACTCCTGTGCTAACTTTAGTCCGTCCCAGATTGATCTTCTTGTTGATAGTGCTACAGACTCACTGAGAAGGACACTAGACTCAATAGCCCCTCTGAAGAAGAAGATGGTGAGGCAAAGGAGGTTTGCTCCCTGGTAGAACCCTCAGACCCGCAAACTAAAGCATACATCACGAAAGCTTGAAAGCCTATGGCATTCCACCAATCTGGAAGAATCACGCTTAGTTTCGCGAGATACTCTTAAAACATATAAGAAGGCCCTCCGTAATTCCAGAGCACCCTATTACCCATCAGTAATACAGAAAAATAAGAACAACCCCAGGGTTCTCTTTAGCAATGTAGCCAGGCTGACAGAGAGTCACAGCTCTGTGGAGCCGTGTATTCCTATAGACCTCAGTAATAATGACTTCATGAACTTCTTCAATGAAAAGATTCTAACTATTAGAGGCAAGATTGATGATCTTTTGCCCTCAACCAGTGCCGATCTGGCCATGGAAACGGCCATATACCCTGGTGTATATTTGGATGGCTTTTCTCCAATCAACCTTGACCAATTGTCTTCAACGGTTTCTACTTCTAAACCGTCTACCTATCTCTTGGACCCCATCCCAACGAGGCTGCTTAAAGACAGTTTGCCTTTAATTGGCACCTCGCTGTTGGATATTATCAATGTGTCTTTGCTAACAGGCCATGTATCACATTCATTCAAAGTAGCTGTAATTAAAACTCTCCTGAAGAAGCCCACTCTTGATCAAGAGGTGTTGGCTAACTACAGAGCGATCTCTAACCTTCCCTTCCTCTCTAAGATCTTTGACAAAGTAGTCACAAGTTGTCTGTGTCATGATCCCCGGTTTGTCATGTGGGTGTCTGCCTGGCCGTGGCCTTCTTTTCCCCCTTCTGCTGCCAATCAACTCATGGAACCTGTTCCCTCATCAAGCCCCCCTGCATATATACCTCAGTTCTCCCTCAACTCCTCCCCTGATCGTCAGTTCACACTCTCGGAATGACTACTAGGGCCTCTTGGATTTTTTGTATATTATTGTCGGTAAACTTGTGCTTTCCCAGCCACAGCCTCTCTGCTTCCCCGGCACACTCCTGGAGAATGACCTAGCCACCCAACCAGCCATCAGCCCGCAGAGGACGCCATCACGGATCCCACACCTCTTCCATCTCAACTCCTTAAATAAATATAATTGTGTATTACTCCTGCTCCGTCTCCTTGCCAAAGGAACCAGCGCAGGAGTCCACCATCCCAAGGGCGCTTTTCAGCCAAGGAGCTCTACTTGGATAACATCAACAGTTACTACAGAACCTATTCGATAAAGACCGGGGCAATGACAGACCGAATCTTGGAATTAACAAATCAAGTGTCTCTGTTAACCGCTCAGTGGCCTCCATCATCCAATCCTGTACAGCCCGGACTCCAGCCATCTCCAGCTCTGCTCCCAGAAGTGTTCACTCCGTTTAGAGAGTCCTATGTTCCGGACCCTGAACCCTTCTCCGGAGACCTGGGTAGGTGCCGAGGTTTCCTTCTCCAGTGTTCTCTGGTTTTTAGCCAGCAGCCGTTGACCTTCCCCTCCAACGTTTCCAAGGTACGTTATATTTTGGGCCTGATGAGCGGAAGGGCTCTAGCCTGGGCAGACTCTGTAAATTCTAATCTGGCAGTAACTACCCTTTCCTATGAAGACTTCATTTGCAGGATTAAGGGGGTTTTCGACCACCCGGACCACCTCTGCTCCTCCCAGGAAAGAGTCCATGCAGTTGGGCCGAGCTCATCTTTCTCCTGATGAACGGCTGCGCAGGATGAGTGCCTTTACTGTGGCCAGCACGGTCACTTTTTTGCTCTCTGTCCAGTCTGCCCAAAAGACAGAGCTCACCAATATCAGTGGGCGAGCCAACCCTGTTCCCTGAGCCAGTCATTCCCACGTAGGTTGCTGATCAAAACCACTGTTTGTAATTAACAAC
The DNA here is from genome assembly GCF_009769545.1 of Cyclopterus lumpus. Classification (NCBI taxonomy): domain Eukaryota; kingdom Metazoa; phylum Chordata; class Actinopteri; order Perciformes; family Cyclopteridae; genus Cyclopterus; species Cyclopterus lumpus. The sequence goes on along the minus strand of NC_046982.1, from coordinate 2,278,415 downwards.
TCTCTTTTCCCCTCCTTGCCCTGGTCGACTCTGGAGCTGAGGATAGTTTCTTAGACAGAGATGTGGCCCTCCAGACTGGTTTTCCCTTAGAACGATTACAGTCCACCCTCACAGCTACTGCCTTAGATGGCAAGCCGTTTGTCCCCTTGTCCTGTCTGGTAACCATAGTGAGATTATTCGGCTCAACATAATTTCTTCCCCTAACTCCCCGCTAGTCCTGGGCCATCCCTGGTTGAAGTTGCACAACCCACACATCGACTGGTCGGCAAGGAGAATCCTTAGCTGGAGCTCATTTTGTCTCTCTACCCGACCTCCTAATTGCATCAAATAAAGGACTCATCTCTGCACTTGTTTTGTTAGACCTTAGTGCTGCATTTGACACCATTAATAATGACATCCTAGTACAGACACTGGATCAGTCAATTGGCATTTCAGGTACCTCAATAAGTTAGTTTAAATCCTTTTCATCAGATCAATGTCAATTTGTCTTTGTAAACGATGAAGGCTCGATGACCACCAACGTTAATCAAAGAGTTCCACAAGGTTCTGTGCTTTGACAATTTGATTTACCATATATATATATATATATATATATATATATATATATATATATATATATATATATATATGCAACATTATGAGGAAACACTCCATAAACTTTCATTGTTATGCAGATGATACTCAATTATATCTATCAATCAAACCAGAAGAGACCAACCAGCTCGCTAAACTTCAAGCATGTCTTCAAGACAAACACATGGATGACCTGCAACTTCCTGATGTTAAACTCAGACAAAACTGAAGTTATTTTACTGGGCACTGAACAACTCAGATCAATTATCTGGTGATGTGGTTTCTGTGGATGGCATTGCCCTGGCATCCAACACCACTGTAAAGAATCTCGGCGGTATCTTGGATCGGGACGTGTTATCAGGAACTGGTACCACGGAGGCAGGACCCAATTAGCAGACACAAGGCGAGGCAGTTTCAAAAGGGCAAGCTTTACTTGTGACGACACTCAACGACATCAAAAGACAAACCGACACAGGACAGGGAGTTGACACAGACTAAATACACAGGGGAATGAGACACAGGTGGAAACAATGAGGGCAGGACTTGCAATCACACAGGAGGTACTGCCGACCGCGGTGCCGAACCACCAAGAGACGCTTGACAGCATAGGTCGGACCGCCATCAATGAGTTGGGGTGGTGGTGGCGGTCTGGTGGCCGGAACCAAAGGGCTCTCCTTTGAAGTGGGGTGGACCCTCATGGGTCTAGGGAGTTTGAGTCTCATGGCCACAGGGTTAATCACTCTTGAAATTGGGAAGGGTCCCACAAACCAGCTTACGGGACTCCACATGAAGGGGAAGGTCCCATGTAGATAGCCACACCTTCTCGCCGACCCGATAGTCAGGGGCCTGGGACCGCCGTTGATCTGCCATATTCCTGTAACGGGCAGAGTTCTTGAGTAGGGTCTGGCGTGCTCGGTCCCAGGTGCGGCGGCAACGGCGGACCATGGCCAGAGCAGAGGGTACTCTAGACTCCTTCTCCAGAGCAGGAAACAGGGGTGGCTGGTAGCCATAGGTGCACTAGAAAGGGGAGAGGCCAGTAGAGGAGGGAAGAGTGTTGTGCGCATACTCAACCCAAATGAAGTGTCTGCACCAGGAAGTGGGGTTCTGGGACACCAGACAGCGAAGGCCCATCTCCAGCTCCTGGTTTAGTCGCTCTGTCTGACCATTGGACTGTGGATGGTAACCAGAAGACAGACTGACCGTGGCCCCTAGGAGACTGCAGAACTCCTTCCAGAACTTGGAAATGAACTGGGGACCCCGGTCCGACACCACATCTGCAGGGAACCCATGGAGACGGAAAACATGAAAAAGGACAGCTTTCGCCGTCTTTGAGAATCGGTCCACCACTGTGAGAATGGTGGTGTTACCCTCGGACAGGGGAAACCCAGTGACAAAGTCTAGAGAAATGTCCGACCAGGGGCGATGTGGAACTGGTAGCGGCCTTAGGAGGCCAGGTGGAGAAAGTCGGGGAACCTTACACCTGGCAGACTGATACATACTCCCCAACCTCCCTCTCCATTGCGGGCCACCAGAACCGCTGCTTAATGACGAACATCGTCCTCCGAACGCCGGGGTGGCAGGAAACTCAAGAGTGGCCCCACTGGATGACCTGAGATCGGAGAGGGAACAAACATCCTACTGGGGGGGCAACCATCAGGGGCAGAAACACTTGCGGCAGCTTGTCTCACCCTCTCCTCAATGTCCCACAATACGGCCCCAACCAGGCAGGAAGGGGGCAGAATGCATGAGGAAGGGTTGGGGGAGGCAACAGGGTCAAATAGCCGAGAGTCGGGTTTCACATTCTTAGAGCCTGGGCGATAAGAAAAAGAAAAGTTAAACCTATTAAAGAATAGCGCCCACCTGGCTTGACGAGGGTTCAGTCTTTTGGCTGTCCGCAGATACTCAAGATTTTTATGATCCGTCCAGACCAGGAATGGGTGCTCCGCCCCCTCCATCCAGTGCCACCACTCCTCCAGGGCTATCTTGACGGCAAGAAGGTCCCAGTCTCCAATGTCATAATTACTCTCCGCAGAGAAAAGTCTCCGGGTAAGGAAAGCACAGGGGTGCAGCTTGTTATCCCCCGCGGACCTGGGCTATCTTGACGGCGAGAAGGTCCCAGTCTCCAATGTCATAATTACTCTCCGCAGAGAAAAGTCTCCGGGTAAGAAAAGCACAGGGGTGCAGCTTGTTATCCCCCGCGGACCTTTGGGAAAGTATTGCTCCAACTCCCAAATCAGTGCCTTGAGAAAAATCCCTTTACTGGACAAACGGCAATACGGTGGCCCCTCTGGCCCATGCTAATTCTCTCCCAGTGAGTGAGCCCATAACAAAGGCAATCTTAGCTCTATCAGTCACATACCTAGAGGGTTGCTGGTCGAAAAACTAAGGAGCACTGCATAAGAAACGACCTGCACGTTCCCAGATCTCCAGCGTAACGCTCCGGGGAAGGGACGTGTGGCTCCCGGGAGCCAGCGTCGGCCTGGGCAGGAAGCAGAGAAGGAGCCGGGACCTCTGGGACTTCCGGGTGTAAGGAAACCTGATGGAGCTGCTGTCCGAGCTGGTCCACGTTGGTAGAGAGGGACCTGAGGGCCTCCATCATATCCTTGAGCAGTTGGTCATGATGGCCCACGAGAGCGCCTTGAGAGGCAAGAGCCTGACGGACAGAATCCTGGCCTGCTGAGTCCATCTTGGTCGGTTTGTACTATCAGGAACTGGTACCACGGAGGCAGGACCCAATAAGCAGACACAAGGTAGTTTCAAAAGGGCAAGCTTTACTTGTGACACCACTCAACGACATCAAAAGACAAACCGACACAGGACAGGGAGTTGACACAGACTAAATACACAGGGGAACGAGACACAGGTGGAAACAATGAGGGCGAGACTTGCAATCACACAGGAGGGCGGCACACGAGGAGGGAGGCGCCTGGAACAAGAGACAAGGTGAGTGACAGACAACACAACGGAGCAGACAGTGAACACAGAGCTACCCAGAAGGTCTGGGTGTAATACGTGTCCTTTAACTCCCACGTGAAGCAAATCTCACGGACTGCATTTTTTCATCTATGTAACATTTCAAAAAATCTGGCACATCTCAAAAAGGTGCAGAAAAACGTTGTTACTTCGAGACTAGATTACTGCAATTCCTTATATCAGGCTTCTCTAATAAGTCTCTTTAGTCCCTCCAGTTAATCCAGAATGCTGCAGCTCGTGTACTCACAAAAACTAAGAAAAGAAATCACATTACTCCTGTATTAGCTGCTCTTCACTGGCTCCCTGTAGAATCAAGAATCACATTTAAAATTATTCTCCTCACCTACAAAGCCATGATTGGTGATGCACCATCATATCTTAAGGAGCTTGTAGTACCCTTGTAGTACCATATTGCCCCACTAGAGAGCTACGCTCACCAAATGCGGGACTACTTCTGGTTCCTAGAGTCCTAAAAAGTAGGATGGGAGTCAGAGCCTTCAGTTATCAAGCTCCTCTTTTATGGAACCACCTTCCACTTTCAGTCCGGGAGGCAGACACAATCACCTCATTTCAGAGTAGACTTAAGACTTTCCTCTTTAATAGTGCTTATAGTTAGGGCTGAATCAGGTTTGCCCTGGTCCAGCCCCTAGATAGTCCCCCAGCCTGCTATAGGCTTATAGGCTGCTGGGGGACGTTTTAGGATACACTGAGCTCCTATCTCCTCTTCTCTCTCTCCTTATGAATGAATTTACATCTCTCCATTGCACCTTACTAACTCTGCTTCCTCCCCGGAGTCTTTGTGGCTTCACGTCTCATAGGTTCCATTGGACCTGGCTGTGTCTGATGCCTTCTGCCTTGTGGGCCGGCCTCCTGCCATGGCCCTGCTGATGCCCCCACCTCTCCCATCAGGGTGTGAATGGGTGAATGATGTAATGTAGAGTTAAAGTGCTAGAAAATTAGCTATACAAGTACAGGTCCATTTACAGTACTCTGTGATGGAATGGAACACCATCTAATGCATGTTGATCCATTAGTGGTCTATTTAACATTAACTGGATACTTATTCATGCATTGTCTTCTTCTATTTCCTGTCATGTTCTACACACAGAACTTATTTGCAGCATCTGCGTATTGTTATAGTTGTGTTCTCTTAAAGAAATGCAAACTTTGAGATGTTGAGAGAAGGAGCTGGGAAATGAAGCAGCAGATCACTAGAACCTGAGCTACTGGTTTTAAACCAGGAATATAAATGGCAGACATATTCCTCCGTTCATGGAATATTTCACACCTTAAAGAGTGAAAGAAAGGACAAGAACAAGACTCAGAAAGACAATCTGACAAAGAATAGAAGTGAATTCAACGTGCACTAGCCTTTTTCTATATCATAATAATAAGTGAGAGAAAAGCATTCCCTAAAGTAGTGCATATATTGTCCATTTTATCTGTGAGTATCTGCACTTTGCAGACCTGAGCAAAGAGGACAACAGAGCTATAGAGCTATGGGACTAAATCCCTTGAGGAGCACTGATCTATCCCAGGAGGTCCAAGGGACGAGCAAAAGACCAGTCTAAAGATGTTCATTCTTCATCAGACAAACCTGAGAGACACTTCAGGAGGCAGGTTTACACATGTACTCATGAGACCTCTATGCTTCAGTCACCAAATCAAAGACACATGTATGTTTGTAGATGATAGTCTATCAGCTTTTGAACATGTCCGCATCAGCTCTGCTCATACTGAGCTTGAATACTCTGTGAAGAAGACCTGGACCTCTGAGAACAATTGGCAAAGAAGGAAGTCATTGATGTTCCAGCATCAACCCTTTTCAAGGAGGGGGCTGAAGGTCCCAAGAGATGGTTTCACCCAGCTAGCAGTGGGCTTCTGCGGCTGAGTTCACACCAGCATCATTCAGACCTCATTCAATCAGAACACTGGTGATGTAGCACAGGGAGCTCCAGGAACCTTGTTAGGTTAGGGGACTAGGTGAGATGCAGGTCCCTGCCTTTTCTCCTTTTTTGGGCTACTTCTGACTTGTTAGTTATTTAGATAACAATAAAACTATGATAAATTAATGAGAAACTAATATGATGCTTAGACATCTCACAACATTTCTCAAAGTCTCATCAAAGTCTTATCTGTAATTTAAAATACAAAGTTGAGAACATGTGGTCACCGTATCAACACTGCAGGATAGAAAGCACAATGTGACGGCTGCAGACAAGAGAGTTTGGCTGACTCACCCTGCCCTTTGTGTTGGCCGGCCTGGCATGGCGGTTGAACTCAAGTCCTGGGTCTCTATGATAAACCTTCACATAGGAGTGGGATGTGATGTTTCTAGAAGCAAACAGAACACACACAGTGTCAGTTTAATGTGTGACATCCCACAAAGAGAATAAATGGCTGGAAAATGGTGCTGTATGTAGAATCACCATGCACATGTGTGCTAAAAGATTATTAAGATTTAGATTCAGTTCCAGTTTGAGCATGTTAAAATCAGCGAGTGGTGGAAGGGATCAGATGTGATCTCTATGAAGAGGCAGATTGGTCACTCTGTCAGGAGTAACAACAGAAGAGGACAGACATGCAGTAGATGTTGTTAGTACAGATCTGACAACATAGTCCAATTACAGTTTAGTAAATCTAGTTAGTTTGTAAACGTATATGAAGAGAATGGATCCAAAAAGATGTCGAGCCACAGCACCTCCACCATGGAGACCTAGACAGAGGACACACTCCTCCACCAACAAGAGACAATGCTCACATAGCTCGGAGATAGAAACACAGAGAGAGAGAGAGAGAGAGAGAGAGAGAGAGAGAGAGAGAGAGAGAGAGAGAGAGAGAGAGAGAGAGAGAGAGAGAGAGAGAGAGAGAGAGACAGACAAGGACAACGTGGACACACAAGAGACCAAATTGCTCCCAATGTTTAGGCCATGAGTGGCTGCCATCGGTGTGTAAGTGTGTGTCTGAATGGGTGAATGATGGGCTACTTGTGATGCACTTTGTCATCAAATCAAGTGTATTGTAACAATAATACACAGTACAGCGAGGTGAAATTCTTCAATGCCTAGCTGCAGAACAAATCCACAAAGTGTAAGGTTTTGGTTTACTACTGCTTTAATCTCAGTAACCTGCCCATCACTAGTAGCCCGCACCCAGGACTACAGAAAGAAGTGAGCTTTTAGCTTTAGGAAATGAAATGTTTGTGTGCACTGCTGTTCAAAGGTCTGACTGAAGAGGTTTAACCTGAGATTTGTTCAGCTGATATTTCAACAGTGCTAACCCTAGACTCACCTTCTATTTCTAATGAAGAAGAGTTCATTCCAGCGTGTACTAGGCTGCTTTTATTGTGAAACTCTTGACACTAAAACAGGAAGCTTTTCCAGTTCAAATCGAAGCTTCCAGTTTCTTTGACTAATGACTGCTGATTTCTTCTCTTCTCATTCAACTGTTGCTCAGAGGATCTTTGTTTCTTTTACTTTTCAATCTCATCTATTTGTGGGAAGAAATTTTGATGGGCACTGTTCAGACATACTTTTAGGTTCACCCTGTTCTGTTTTACAGTAATGTAGGAGATTCCCATGTTGGTGTACTTCAGTATGTCAGTTTAACTGTCAGTTACTGCTTCATAGCCTCACCTGATGTCCTCCAGGTCGTAGTAGGCGTTGCAGTTGTTATCTTTGATGTAGATGGCCATGTTGGGAGACTGCAGCATCTTCATGGTGAGCTGGTGAGGGAAGGCGGTGACCAACAGAGCCTCCAGAGCGTCCTGACTCCTGATCTCAGTCGGCATTCTGACCTGTTTTGTCTCCTCCCCATACTGCAGGTACAACACACCTGAAAAACACACACACACACACACACACACCCACACACACACACACAGGGCTTTAGTCTCTCCCAGGACTGTGCAGTGTGATTGTACTGACACATCTGAGTTCTATCTGTGGCATCATATCCTCTGTTATGGAGCAACTGAATGCACCATAATGCAGCTAGTGACTTTGATTGAGTTGAAAAGAAGGACATAGAGAACATTTACCTAAAGCCTTAAATGTTATCACAGAGTTGAGCCAATAACTCTATGAGTATATAAAAATGGAACATTGAATAATGTTCCATTTTTATATACTCATAGAGTACATCCAATTCAATTAAAAAAATCAGAAATTACAAATTTGCCTCAGAGGGCTTTACAATCTGTACACATACGACATCCCTGTCCCAGGATCTCACATCGAATCAGGAAAAACAAAAACAAAAACTTTCACAGGGAAAAAAGGTAAGAAACCATCAGGGGAGCAAAAGAGGAGGATCCCTCTCCCCGGATGGACAGAAGAAATAGATGTCATGTGTACAGAATGAACAGCGTTACAGAGTTACAACACATTCAATGAATATGACATAAACTATGAATAATGAGTAGTAGGCGTGGACCACGATCCAGATTTCCAAAATCCATGAAACAGAAGGCGGTAGAGAGGAGGGCCATCAGCAGGGCCATTGCATTCTAAGTTTTACAAAGATGTTATTTATTGACGGTTTGTCAACTTTTCATCCGTTCTTTAAGATTCTGACAGCAACCACAGGTTTGATCACAGTGGGCTATCACTGCCTACAACAGATTAAATAACCATGTAAATATGTGGATGCTTTTCAAAACTAAACTTTGACGGGACAGTTTTTTTTTTTCCACTCATGTATCTGAATATGAAAGCTGTGTGTGTAGCAATTAAACCAAAGCCATCACTTGCAATTACTGAACTCTACTGCATGTATTGTACTGCGTTTCTTTACAGAATTCTACTGCATTTCTTAACAGAATTCTACTACGTTTCTTTACTGAACTCTACAGCATTTCTTTACTGAGGGGGCGTGTTTCTTCACGGACTATCTGAAGCTGTGAAGGACGAACTGGCAAGCTCCAATAAGCCTGGTTCGTTAGAGGAGCTGATAAAACTCACGATCGGGCTGGATAATCGGATACGGGAGAGACGACGTGAGCGGAACTACAGGTCCCAGGGGGCGTTGCCTGTGTGTGGGTGTGTACCTACCAGGTGGCCTCGCTCTGGTCTGGCCACTTGACCAGCCCACAGGTAGACTTGATCTTGCTCTACTGCCCCTTGTAAAGGGTACTGTGGAGGGCAGTATCTCTCCATCAGACATGGTCTCTGAAGCCAGAGGGTCCTGCTGCTCCACCAAGTCCAACACACCTGCACAGAAGGGGCTTTCAGTGGAGCTGGGACTCCTCACCTGGATGAAATGAAAAAGAAGAAAAGAGCAGACTGAATAACACTAGGATTATATTGGTTTCTAGTCCTGCAGGGAGAATAATGGCATGGACAGAACAGTGAGCTTGAATGATGATTTTTTTTAAAGGTCAAAATGTTATTGTTACAAGGAGACAACCATTTTCACAGAAGCTTATTCCACTGCTGTTAGGCATCACAGGAAAGCTTCATGGATTTCATTTTTATTTCTATGTATTAGTCACGACCAGCACTCTATCCACAGTGCTTGTCCACATTGTCTGTATGTCTCTATGGTGACATACTCTGACACAGGTTCATTTTCTTCTCTTCACCTCAGGGTAGTTCACTACACTACAGTGGCTTACACTTGCAATTCAGTTAGTCAAAACTACTGATAAATACACTACAACTACTCAGGGTGACGGGCCTGTCGTCATTTGATCCTGTGATGGAGGATTTCTTTGGGACCGGGATGATCATGGAGTGCCTGAAGAAGGAGGGGACTTTGCACAGCTCCAGTGACAGACTTTGAGGCAGGAGGGGGACACAACGTCTGGGACTGGAGCCATCCTGAACTTATGTCTGTGAAAGAGCATACTCACATCCTCTTTGCAGATCCACTTCAGTAGCAGTTAACTGGGATGTTGGGTCTAAATAATGGCACTTTGGCTAAGCAGCTGCCCTGTCAGCTGGAAGGAGCTGGTGCTGTACTTGCTTGGTTTCAAAACAAGGCTTATATTTTGACATTGCAGAAAGCAAATTGATGTGTTAAAATGAGGGTTATAAATTTGTCTCATGAAAGAAAGCAGATCAGCCACAGCGGTTATCTGTTTATGAACAATAAAGTAAGAGTACATTTTTGCAACAATATTATACCAAAGGTAGGACATGTTCCTTCTAAATTTCAAAAGTCAGAGTCTCAACCGCTCGACTCTAAGTGTTCTATTTAAACAACCTAAAGTGCATGGAGCGAGTGCATTTGGCAAGAAGTGACACATTTTCTGCAGTGGAAATGTTGTTTATGAAAGGCTAAACACCAACAATTGTGGATTGAAGCAGAGTGTTTCATTAACATCTTAAGAGATTTATGATTGGTAAAAAGGTTTGTTTCTATGTGGTGAATGGTAAAAATAGACTGGACTTGTAATCAAAAGTAACCAGAAGAGGAGTCATACAAAATAACCTCATAAAGGTTAACACCACTATTTCAGCAGTGCAACAAAACAGGAGAATTAAATGAGGACTCCTAAATGTTAGATATCTGTCATGTGAAGCTGTATTTGTAAATGATTTAATATTAGACAATCACGTTGATTTATTTTGTCTTACGGAAACCTGGCTGAGTGATGAAGAATATGTCAGCCTAAATGAATCAATTCCTCCAAGTCATATTAATACTCACATTCCTCTAGGCACCGGCTTAAGAGGTGGAGTAGCAGCCATCTTTGACTTAAGCCTATTGATAAATCCTAAACCTAAATTGGACTACAACTCATTTGAAAGCCTTGTTCTTAGTCTTTCACATCCAACCTGGAAAACATTACAGACAATTTTATTTTTTATACTGTACCGGCCACCAGGTCCATATTCAGAATTTCTATCAAGTTTAGTCCTTCCCTTTCCCTGCATTGTTGGACTCATTGTTGGACTCGATTGGCTTCGGTCAGTGAGTACAGAAACCCACTCACTGCTTTGGCCACACCCTCAACCTTGTTCTTGCATGTGGTATTGACATTGAGCATTTGGAGGTCTTCCCACAGAACCCTCTTCTGTCAGACCATTACCTCATAACTTTTGAGTTTATACTCCCGGAGTGTACACCGTTAGTCAAAAGTTTCTACACCAGATGTCTAACTGACAGTGCTGTAGCTAAATTTAAAGAAGTGATTCCTTCTGCATTTGATTCAATACCACGTCTCAATGTGACGGAGGACTTCTGTGCTAACTTTAGTCCGTCCCAGATTGATTATCTTAATACTCATAACTTTTGAGTTTATACTCCCGGAGTGTACACCGTTAGTCAAAAGTTTCTACACCAGATGTCTAACTGACAGTGCTGTAGCTACATTTAAAGAAGCGATTCCTTCTGCATTTGATTCAATACCACGTCTCAATGTGACGGAGGACTTCTGTGCTAACTTTAGTCCGTCCCAGATTGATTATCTTGTCGACAGTGCTACAGGCTCACTGAGAATGACACTAGACTCAATAGAAGAAGACGGTGCGGTAAAGGAGGTTTGCTCCCTGGTATAACCCTCAGACCCGCAAACTAAAGCAAACTTCACGAAAGCTTGAAAGCATATGGCGTTCCACCAATTTGGAAGAATCACACTTAGTTTGGCGATATAGTTTTCAAACATATAAGAAGGCCCTCCGTAATGCCAGAGCAGCCGATTACACATCAGTAATAGAGAAAAATAAGAACAACCCCAGGTTTTTCTTTAGCACTGTAGCCAGGCTGACAGATTCACAGCTCTTTGGAGCCGTGTATTCCTATAGACCTCAGTAGTAATGACTTCATGAACTTCTTCAATGAAAAGATTCTAAATATTCCAGGCAAAATTACCATGCTGTATACTATGATGTATATTTGGATGGCTTTGACCAATTGTCTTCAACGATTTCTACTTCTAAACTTTCTACCTGTCTCTTGGACCAGGCTGCTTAAAGACATTTCGCCTTTAATTGGCACCTCTCTGTTGGATATTATCAATGTGTCTTTGCTAACAGGCCATGTACCACATTCCTTAAAAAAACTGTAATTAAACCTCTCCTGAAGAAGCCCACTTTTGATCCAGAGGTGTTGGCTAACTACAGACCGATCTCTAACCTTCCCTTCCTCTCTAAGATCGTTGAGAAAGTAGTCGCAAATCAGTTGTGTGACTTTCTACATCAGAATAGTTTATTTGAGGAGTTTCCGTCAGGACCACAGCACAGAGACAGCACTGGTGAAAATCACTAATTACCTTCTAATTGCATCAGATAAAAGACTCATCTCTGTACTTGTTTTGTTAGACCTTATTGCGATACCATTGACCATGACATCCTATTACAGAGACTACATCAGTCAATTGGCATTAAAGGTACTGCACTAAACTGGTTTAAATCCTATTCATCAGATTGATCTCAATTTGTATTTCTAAACGCTGAAGCCTCGATGAACACCGACATTAATCACGGAGTTACACAAGGTTCTGTGCTTGGACCAATTTTATTTACCTTATACAGTATATTCTTCCTTTGGGCAATATTATGAGGAAACACTCCATAAACTTTCATTGTTATGCAGATTATACTAATATCTATCAAGCCAGAAGAAACCAAGCAGCTCGCTAAACTTCAAGTATGTCTTAAAGACATACAAACTTGGATGATCTGCAACTTCCTGTTGTTAAACTCAGACAAAACTAAAGTTATTTTTCTCGGCCCAGAACACAAAAGAGCTACACTAATTCCTACGATTCAAATGTTTGGAAATACTTCCGTTTTAAAGAGAGAAACCATGACACATGCAATTTGCTAAATGTGCCGTTCTGTAAAAAAGTACATTATGAAACACCTGTTTGTGAAATGTTATTTGTGTATTTTATGTACTTCACATAGGAACAGCACCACTGCTTTTCACTGCTCAGTTACCCTACCTGCTGGAATATATAGATAGCATAGATCACATGAGTCAAACTCAAGGCCCGCGGGCCACAACCGCCCAGTGAATGAATTATCTTTGGCCCGCATGATAAAATCTATTAGAGCTGGCCCGCCGGTATATCGCACGCACCACCATAATACTACAAATCCCACAATGCACTGTCCGTGTGTCGGCACGTCAATCGCGGGACTTGCCCTACCACACAGAGGTGTGATGGCTAAGCCAGGGAAAGGTGCTGGAAAGATTTTTCCAGATGCGTGAGGAGATCTGTGAGTTCATGGAAAGCAAAGCGCACAACAGAGCTCCCAAATAAAATGTTTCTGTGTGAAGTGGCGTTTCTGTGTGACATCACAAGCCACCTGAATGCGCTTAACCTGCAGCTTCAGGGGCGGAGCCGTGTCATCACTGACATGTACGCTACAGTGAGGGCTTTTAAAACCAAGCTGCGCCTGTGGGAGACGCAGATGCTGCAGGAAAACTTGAGCCATTTTCCGCACTGCCAAACAATGAAAGAGCAGGTCGCTGCCTTCCCAACTACACCATTTGCTGAAAAACTTGGCATGCTTACTGACTTCACACGGCGATTTGCCGATTTAGAAGCCCAAAAAAGCAGGTTTGAACTGCTCAGTAATCCATTTGCAGCTGACGTGGAAAATGCACCAACAAACGTCCAAATGGAGCTGATTGAGCTCCAATGTAGTGACACACTGAAGGCAAAATATGAGTCTGTGGGCGCTGCAGAGTTTCCACTTTTCATCCCCGACACAATGCCCCAGCTGCGCTCCCAGGCTGCTCAAACGCTCTCTATGTTTGGCAGCACATACTTGTGTGAACGACTGTTCTCTTTGATGAAGATAAACAAAACTTCACACAGGACTCATCTTACTGATGAGCACCTTCACTCAATCCTGAAGATTTTCTCAGCTCAGAGCCTGACCCCAGACATTGATGAACTTGTATCGAAGATGAGACACCAAGTGTCTGGCTCAGACCAGTGAGCATCATAGAGCAGCAAACGGCGCTTTGACGCATTTTCAGTTTTTAATGTAATTTCATTTTTGCATTTTTTTTCTCTTGCTACTACAGGACATTTGATTTTTCTTTTAAGTAAATTATTTTTGGCTGTTGTTTGTCTGTAGAAAATGTTTTCACTTGAAATTACTCTGGAAAAACTGCAGATAGAGCCATAAGCAACATAAGCAAATTGATACGACTTATCGTATCAATTTCTTTATTTCGGCCCACTGTGTGTTTGAGTTTGACACCCCTGGCATAGATGAAGACCATGTGTGCTGTTTATATCAGGTCTGTATATCTGTGTGTTGCTATGTGAATATAGCAACACAATATATATGTTGTTATGGATTATTGTGTGTATATCTGCATGTTTTGATATACTGGCTTAGAAGACAATATCCCTCTGGGACAAATCTATCTCATCGAATCTAACATCCGTTTGCTAACAGTAGTTACTGTACATTGCACTCGGCGTCATTGTTAATCCTGCATTGTTTCACTGTCTCCAGTCATCTTTTATACCACACTAAACACATAATGGAGTGGTGTTTTTTGCACTTGTGTAAAGACCAAGTGCTTCATTTGTTGCTTGCCAAGAAGAATCAATCATCCTTAACGGCATTACATAATATTCTTTTCCATCCGTCCATTACTGCTTATATGCTATTCAGAGATTTCTGGTTCTTCTTTCAAAAGGTGCAATATCAATACACCAGCACGGTATATTCAGTGACTAGAATCTACATTTTTGTAGCAAGGGTAGTCAGCTATCCAGGAACTCCCTCAATCTTGATCTACATGTGGACTGCCACCGGTGACAGGACTGATCGTAGCAACTCCTGACTCCAGGTTGGCTACTCTACTCTTGAAGTGAAGTCACAAAGACTCCGGGGAGGAAGTATAGTTATGAGCAATGGAGAGATGTAAATTCCTCCATAGAGAGAGAGAGAAGAGGATATAGGAGCTCAGTATAATGCAATCTCTGTTCATAGTTGTTGTGAGTACACGAGCTGCAGCATTCTGGATTAACTGGAGGGATTTAAGAGACTTATTAGAGCAGCCTGATAATAAGGAATTGCAGTAATCTAGTCTAGACGTAACAAACGCGTGAACCAGTTTTTCTACATCTTTTTGAGACAAGATGTGCCTGATTTTTTAAATATTACGTAGATGAAAAAATGCAGTCCTTGATTTGCTTCATGTGGGAGTTAAAGGACAAGTCCCGATCAAAGATAACTCCGAGATTCTTTACGGTGGTGTTGAATGCCAGGGCAATGCCATCTACAGAAACCACATTACCAGATAATTAATCTCTAACTTTAGTTTTGTCTGAGTTTAACATCAGGAAGTTGCAGGTTATCCCTGTTTGTCTTTAAGACATGCTTTCATTTTAGCTAGCTGGTTCATCTCTTCTGGTTTGATCAATAGATATAATTAAGTGTCATCTGCATAACAATGAAAGTTTATGGCATGTTTCCTGTTAAAATTGTGAAAAGACCAAGTGCTTCATTTGTTGCTTGCTTCAGAAGAATCAATCATGCCTCAGTGGCCCCGCCTCTTTCGCGATGCCTCCTGCCTAATGGGCCGGCCTCCTGCCTCCGTGGCCCGCCTCCTGCCATGGCCCTGCTGATGCCCCTCCTCTCTACCTCCTTCTGTTTACATGGATTGTGGAAATCTGGATCGTGGTCCATGCCTACTACTCAGTATTCATAATTTCTGTCATATTCATTGAATGTGTTGTAACTCTGTAACACTGTTCATTCTGTTCATTCAGATATATTGATTCTGTCTATCCGGGGAGAGGGATCCTCCTCTGTTGCTCTCCTGAAGTTTTCTTAAATGTTTCCCTGTGAAAGTTTTTTTTCCCTTTTTTTGGGAATTTTTCCTGATCCGATGTGAGGTCCTGGGTCAGGGATGTCGTATGTGTACAGATTGTAAAGCCCTCTGAAGAAAATTTGTAATTTGTGATTTTGGGCTATACAAAATAAACTGAATTGAATTGAATCTAAGATCTGTTATGCAATCTCTGGTGATGAGAGATGAGCCAGGTAGCTCTTTGGTCAAACACAAATATCTATTCTTTCTGTGCTGAGAAACATGTCGCTGCAGCTAGCTGTGGAATCTTCAACTGAGAAAAAGAGTTTACTGCTTTAACTCAAAGTGCTTTAACACTACATGACATCATGAGATGTATATACACACACATCTCAATACCAAACAGGCATTTATACACTGATGGGAGGAGCTAAGGTTCCACCTGCACATCAGCAGTAACTAACATTTATATACCTTCACACAATGTAGGCACAGCTACGGGAGCAATTTGGGGGTTAAGTGTCTTGCCCAAGGACGACCTTACTTACCACTGAGCCACAGTATAGCAAGTAGAAACTTTGACTATACTGTGCTGACCGGTAGATCCTAGAGATGCACTTGTGGGTCGCCTGCCGCACACATGATAGTTTTACGTCGACACTGCAGCACAGACACAAGGTGACGGTGATTGAATAAGACAGAGAAGACAAGATTATTATCTGTCAAAATAAGTTAATTTTGTAACAAGGAACTGAATCAGACAGTTAGTATGTAGTAGTTAATTGGCATTGTGCCGCTCACAGTGAGTCTCCCGGCAGCACATAGGTAAACAGCTACTGAAGGTTGTGTTGTCTGACATGGTGAGTTCACGCTCAACTCGCTAAAATGGGGCAACGGTAAATGAAGTACATTGGATAAGAATGTCTTAGCTGGTGTTTGGTAATTTATCAAGTCATAATTTGTAACGCTATGTTGTGTAATACACATGCTATCTTGTATATAACATATAGATGTCTCCATCACGTTTATTTGGCCAAGATCCCAAGCAACATTACACCACTGTAATGTTGCTTGACTGTTCCACCCATCCATCCATTATCAGCCGCTTATCTGGCGTCGGGTCGCTGTGGCAGGAGGCCCAGCAGGCCGACCCAGGCTTCCCCCTCACCCACAACATTTTCCATTCTAAGGCCAGCTGGAAGAAATAATCCCTCCAGTGTGTTCTGGGTCTTCCCTGGGGTCTCCCACCGGTGGGTTGTGCCCGGAAAAACCTCCAGTGGGAGGCGGCCAGGAGGCATCCTGATTAGATACCGGAACCACCTCAGCTGACTCCTTTCGACACGAAGGAGTAGCGCCTCAACTACGAAACCCTACGGAGGAAACAAATTGTGGCCGCTTGTATCCGAGACTCGTTCTTTTATTCACGACCCAGAGTTTGTGACCATAGGTGAGGGTCAGAACTCTCTCATCACTCGGGATGTGTGAGAAGTTCTTCCGGAGGTGGAAGTTGAGCCTTACTCCCTGGCAGGGAGGCGACCTCCTCGTTATGGTAATATAAATTGCATACACAATTGTAAAATATGAATGCTTATCATGCGTTATGTCATTGCAATGATCCACACTCTGCAGCCACTGTATTGGTGCAGCAGGTGGTCTGTTAGCTATAATTAAAAAACTCATATTCTGATTTCAAAAGAAAGATGAAAAGTTGTCTATGAGAGTGAAGTTTTTTGTAACTTCCTGTGGGATCAGCATGCACATGTCACACGTACAAATTGTCATGTATGTTCCAAGCAGCTTCATTGGAATAAACTTCACACAGCAAAATATTATGATGTAGATCTTTAGGATTGGCTCTGGACATCTCTAATGTACAATATAATCTGAATCTTCTTTATTTTGTAAGGCAATGGGTCAATTCTTCTAATTATGCTTTTTACATATATTTTAAAGTCTATTTGCAGGAATATACCTTGCTCTTTCAGCCACAGTAGTAAAGGCAGCACCTTAACTGTCAGAACTATGTACAGTGCCAACTATTAAGGATTTAGAGCAATAAGATCAATTTTCACAAAGTCAACACAAAGGCCAGCCATCCTTTAGTCAACAAACAGACGTGTCAGAACATGTTGAGCGATCTACCTGGATGAATTAGAAAAGACTCAGAGCTCACCAGTATAATCAGGATTCCAGAGAAGTATCAAGAGTCAGAGCTCACTATTACAACCAGGACTCCAGAGAAGTATCAAGACTCAGAGATCACCAGTACAACCAGAACTCAAGAGAAGAATCAATAATTAGAGCTCACCATTACATCCAGAACTCCAGTGAAGTAATAACAGTCAGAGATCACCATTACAACCAGGACTCCAGAGATTGATCTGGAGTCCTGGTTGTATTTAGAGCTCAGCAGTACAACCGGGAATTCAGAGAAGTATCAAGTCTCAGACCTCAGCATTACAACCAGGACTCCAGAGAAGTAATAACAGTCAGAGATCACCATTACAACCAGGACTCCAGAGAACAGTCAAGACTCAGAGCTCACCAGTCGGATAAGTACCTCATATAACCTTACCTTTAGAGAATAAACAGTGAGGATTTGAAAGCTGCATAGGATGAGTGTGAATGACACAGCTAATGAAGGGCTCTTAGGGTTAGAAGCTCCTTCAGGCCTTACTTATCTGTTTTACAATGTACACATATGTGCTACACACACATCCTGCAAATGACTTCATAGGATTAATGCTGTCATGAAGCTCTGTGATGAGGGAGGAGCTTCTATAGTGGAGGTGGATGTCATGAAAGGTCACACAGCAAGCAGGTCATCACTCAAGCAGCTACTCTGTGTTTAAAATGAATCAGTCTGGCTCCATCACATTACAAGTAACAAGCTACATGATGACAGCATCAAGGGAAATAAATGTGGACTGCCTGAGGCTCTCAAACCTAAAGACATGGAACTCACACACACAACGTGTTCCCTACCTTAAAGGTAGGTATGAGGGCCACTAATTACAGACCTTAGGGTTGTTGACGAGCCAGATTACTTTGTCCCCATGCTGAATTTAACAGAAGGACTGATGATGGTTTTTAGTGCCGTCATGTGCCACTAGAGTCACAGACCAGAGGTAGAAGAATGTGTCTTGTCACTACACTTCAGCAGTATAAGTACATGTTAAGATGACCATCAAGGATAATAACTTATTTTCCATTCCAACAAACCTCAAAGCCAAACCAACAACTAGTGTTCTAAAGGAAGCTACTAATGCTTACTTTTGACAGGTCAGATTTAACAAATGACCATAATGTTCTGATTTAGCTATTTTATGTGTAGGCTAATATTTGGTGAGCTAAGATGTTAGCTCTGGAGCCTCAGCATGAAAGCAAAGCTGCTTGACATCATGATGATGACATCAGCTGTTTCCAGAAATTTTCTATAAAAAGGTAGGACACCTGTATCTTACCACTAACTCTTATTTGGTTTAGTGCACCAAATAGTAAGCCATACAAACACAGATCGACAGACTGCTCACTGGTTTCTCTCTGACCTGGGAATCGAACTTCATCAGCATTGTTTGAAAATGCAACACAATATAACTATTTCAATCAATTTGATGATCATGAATGAAGAGGGTTTCATGCAATTGTCAATATTTCAGTAAATATTTGAACACACTTTGTCAATGTTTCGATAATGATATGATAATTGTTTCTATATTGATTTCAAATCATATTATATCATATGAGCCACATAAATACAACCAAGCATGAACATAAGATAAAAACAGGCTGTATCTGAAGAACTATTATGTTAGTCAGACTGCTATTACAGATAGTCATGACTTGGCCACACTGTAATTATTATGACTCATCATAATGTATTCTCAAAAATTTCAAAAGTAGTTAACCTTTTAAACACCAACATATTTGTTTGGCCTCTGCACAAAATAACATACTCAAACTAAAAAAGGGTGTATCCCCTCTACCACAAGGGCTATTTCAATAATGTTGGTGTTATAATAAAAGGAAACACTTGTGAGAATACTTCAGATGTGTAAATATCAGCCTATATGTTACTGGTTAAGATTAAATGAAGATGGCAGACAGCACAAATTAAAAAAGTTACAGGTTCACCTTGTAAAAAGCACTCATTATTATGATTATCTCTTTTGAATGATGCAGCTCAGAGGTTTAAACTTCTTCAAAATCCTAGCACAATATATGAACAGTGTCTCTGCAAAGTTCTACTTTGAAAAAGTGAAGCAGAACACAATTAGAGCCGTGTTAGTAAAAACAGTCTCCAGCGAGGTCTCCAAAATGGGCATTTGGGCCCATTGGGCACCATCTGTGCCATTTGAGTTTTCCTCATTTTCCAGGACTATACATCTCACTTTTATATTACTAATGGGGATAAATACATGCAAATAACAGCATAACATTTAATACAAATGCATTTTCTTTATCCAATCTTCAAAAGGTAAGCAGAATTTGCGGAACGTAAAGCGATTTGTGTTACTGTGTTCTTTTGCTTGGATCTCTGCTTGGTTTACAGTTCATCACCACGCAACAATGGTGCTAACTCCGGTGATAAAAAGACTGCCGGGAAACGGATAGAAAGCAATTCCACAAGTCGGCATTTGATTCAGACACTCGTGTTTGCTGTGTTGGAAGAACTCCGAACGGAGCTGCGTTGAGTTAGGTGCTGCTTCATTCACTTTGGAAGCTGTGGACCATTATCACTAATCATAGCAAAAGAAGATTGCAGGTTTTGAGCACACAGCAAACAACCCGCAGCACGACGCATGTACACAGCAGCTCGTTAGTCCGGCTCGGCGTGCAGAGTCCGGCTTTCACCTCCAGTGAAGCAGAACAAGGAGGACGCTGCCGGTTAGTGTGTGGTTACTTTCTAAAACGTCTTTCATGTCAAGCTGCTTCAGTAAGAAGTTCTATTCAAAGAGGTTCAATCGGGCTTACCTTCGAGGCAGAGGCTGCCGGTCTTGTTGATTCTTCTACTCTGGCGGACTTTCTGCTCAGAGTCAGGTGCACTAAACCCCACCTCTCTCTGTCACAACAGAGCTCCACCTCAGTACATAAGGCTGGCTTTACCAGTCGGACTCGCAGAACAGTCCCTCAGACAGCAGTCTTATTAGAGTGAGGAAGGACAGCTCCGGTCCGCCCCCCTTTCCTCACTGCAGTTGACAGCAGCACCTCAACACAGACACACACACCTACAGACACAAGTAAACATACACACACACACACACAGACACACACACACATTCACCTACACTTACACACACACTTACAGACACACATACACACACCTACATATACACACACACATACACACACACAGACACCTACAGATACACACATACACACATATACATATACACACACACACACACATACACATGCATACACAGACACACACACACACACATAAACACACACACACACACACACACACAAAAAGCAAGGAATTGGAATTAAGCAAGCTATGCCTTACATACAAGCTGTCTTACCACAGTTACATGACAGTAGTTAAGGTAATCTAGCGTGTGGTTTTGTCTCTATGTATGGTAGGCAATAGTTTAATAGCCCCATTTAGAGTACTGAAATCCCCTTACAGTCATCAGAGCACATCTGCACATGACTGGGACATAAGAGAACAGAGGCTCCCTGATATGTTTTGGAGGCCCTTCCTTCCCTTCATAATATACCACGACAACATTTATTCAGCACTCCAGCAACAAATAGTAAATGGAGCCACTCTCTATCAGTATACAGAATATCAAGCTTGATATTCGAGTGCCCCTCTTGCACCCCTAACTGTGCCAAATCATTGTGTACATTTTTTACCCCACATTTATTGCCAGAAAGGGGAAATTGTAATCATTCATAGCAGTGATGACATGTACATTGGCACTGAATGAGTATTATTGTGTTTGATTTATTTTTAGTGTCTTTTAAAGAACCGAACCTATTGAAGTAGTAAACATAATGCATTTATATAACATTTTTCTAGTCTTAGCCACCATTCAAATTGCTTTACAACACAAGCCAGGCTGATGCAACTTCCTCATTGGGAGTGATAAACATTTGCACGCACACTTACAGCAATATCTTTCCCAAGGGTACTTTAACATTCGGATTGCAGCTTCTGATTAGTGGACGACCGCTCTACCTCCTGAGATATGTAAATGTTGTGCTTGATATTTTATACCTTCAGAAGTGTTTTATAAGTTTAGGTAAGGTAAGGCAAGACAAGTTTATTTATATTGCACAACAAGAAGGCAATTCAAAGTGTTTAACATCAAAAGACAAAGTGCAAAAGAAACACGTTGTAAATGGACATGCAAATATGTCAGTCAGTTAAGAACCAAGAGAATATAAAAAAACAAGCTCAAATAGAATAAGACAGGTATGAAATACATAAATGTACAGATTGTATGTGTACAGATTGTAAAGCCCTCTGACGCAAATTTGTAATTTGTGATATTGGGCTATACAAAATAAACTAAATTGAATTGAATTGAATAAATACAGTCTATTGAGAATGACACTAGACTCGATAGCCCCTCTGAAGAAGAAGATGGTGAGGCAAAGGAGGTTTGCTCCCCGTAAACTAAAGCAAACATCATGAAAGCTTGAAAGCATATGGCGTTCCACCAATTTTGAAGAATCACGCTTAGACGTTTTGCCTTTAATTGGCACCTCTCTGTTGGATATTGTTAATGCGTCTTTGCTAACAGGCCAAGTACCACATTACTTCAAAGTAGCTGTAATTAAACCTCTCCTAAAGAAGCCCACTCTTAATCCAGAGGTGTTGGCTAACTACAGACCAATCTCTAACCTTCCCTTCCTCTCTAAGATCATTGAGAAAGTAGTCGCAAATCAGTTGTGTGACTTTCTACATCATAATAGTTTATTTGAGGAGTTTCAGTCAGGATTTAGAAAACACCACAGCACAGAAACAGCACTGGTGAAAATTACAAATGACCTCCTAATTGCATCAGATAAAAGACTCATCTGTGTACTTTTTTGCTAGACCTTAGTGCTTTGTTCGACACCATCATGACATGGTATTTGTAAACGATGAAACCTCAATGACCACCAGCGTTAATCATGGAGTTCCACAAGGTTCTGTGCTTGGACCAATTTTATTTACCTTATATATGCTTCCTTTGGGCAACATTATCAGGAAACACTCCATAAACTTTCATTGTTATGCAGATGATACTCAATTATATCTATCGATCAAACCAGAGGAGACCGACCAGCTCGCTAAAATTCAAGCATGTCTTAAAGACATAAAAACATGGATGACCTGCAACTTCCTGATGTAAAACTGAAGTTAATTTACTCCTCCCTGACCACCTCGGAGATCAATTCTCTGGTGATGTGGTTTCTGTAGATGGCATTGCCCTGGCATCCAACACCACTGTAAAGAATCTTGGCGTTATCTTTGATCAGGACTCGTCCTTTAACTCCCACGTGAAGCAAATCTCAAGAACTGCATTTTTTCATCTACGTAACATTTAAAAAATCAGGCACATCTTGTCTCAAAAAGATGCAGAAAGCTGGTTCACCCGTTTGTTACTTCTAGACTAGATTATTGCAATTCATTATTATCAGGCTGCTCTAATAAATCTCTTAAGTCCCTCCAGTTAATCCAGAATGCTGCAGTTCGTGTACTCACAAAAACTAAGAAAAATTAAAGCTGCGAGCAGCAATGAATGGGTCCTCGGTCACCCGCGTCAGTCGGGGGCGCCGGCGGGACGCCGAACCGCTCGGCCGACGAGAACGTTGTACGTTTTACCGTTTGTCACGTCGACTGCGAGTGAAAATAAGCTCGCCGATATCCTCAGGCCGCGACTTGTAACAAGCACGACAAGTTTTGGGCAGATTCGAGCAAGTCCAGTTGAGCCAGTAGGTGGCGCTCTGACTGACTGAAATTAGACTTGTCAATATCCTCAGGCCGCGACTTGTAACAAGCACGACGAGTTTGGGGCAGATTCGAGCAAGTCTAGTTGAGCCAGCAGGTGGCGCTCTGACTACGACTGAAATTAGACTTGTCGATATCCTCAGGCCGTGACTTGTAACAAGCACGACGAGTTTGGGGCAGATTCGAGCAAGTCTAGTTAGGCCAGCAGGTGGCGCTCTGACTACGACTGAAATTAGTCTTGTCAATATCCTCAGGCCGGGACTTGTAACAAGCACGACAAGTTTGGGGCAGATTAGAGCAAGTCCAATTGAGCCAGTAGGTGGCGCTTCAAATATGAGTGAAAATAAGCTTGTCGATATCCTCAGGCCGTGACTTGTAACAAGCACAACAAGTTTGGGGCAGATTAGAGCAAGTCCAGTTGAGCCAGTGGGTGGTGCTTCAAATATGAGTGAAATTAAGCTTGTCGATATCCTCAGGCCGTGACTTGTAACAAGCACAACAAGTTTGGGGCAGATTAGAGCAAGTCCAGTTGAGCCACTAGGTGGCACTTTGAGAATGTGAACAAATACATGCACAACGTCTCTATGTGAAGTGTAGACCACATTGTGTAAATTACATGTGAATCTGATGCATTTTAGGCTCATTTGTTTTGGCCAGTAGGGGGCGCTTTGAGAATGTGAACATATACATGCATCATGTGTCTCTACGTGAAGTGTAGACCATGTTGTGTAATTTTCATGTGAATCTGATGCATTTTTAGGTTTATTTGTTTTGGCCAGTAGGGGCGCTTTGAGAATGTGAACAGATACATGCATCACGTGTCTAGACCACGTGTAAATTAAAGGTAAAAAAAAAAAGTTATGAAAAAATTTGCCCTGGCCTGGATTTGAAAAAACAACTCTCACACTCAAGTCATGTGTTTTATCTCACTGCGCCACCGGTTTGCTAAAAAAATTTGATCGGAACTCATATAGCTAGAAAATATTAGTGTCTAAAACTTGTCATTTTATTTTTTTAGTAGGTGTTCCAATGACAATTTCAAATGTTTCCTCTTGGAAATGTGTTCAGGGCTTGACTGGCATCATGCATGATTATTTTTGGAACGATTGGTTTAGTTACAGCAACAGTCTCGCATAACAAAAAACAGAAAGTGGAATTTGGTGAGAGTGGGTGAAAACAACGTTTTTTTGCAGAATAATCATGCTCAAGGCCTTCTGATCATCCTGGAAAGAAGATTGAAGTCGATCTGATCATTTTTGTGGGAGATAACGTTAAATGTATAACGGCGAAAAGTGCCAAAAACGAGTTAAAAACGCTAAAAATGGGCAACTTCAGCGAATTATTGTAGCGCCCCCTAGTCTTCAAATCTTACACAACTTAACTTGCAAAAAGATTATTTTTGCAAGTTAAGGCATGCCATGTGCACATAGGAAAAAAAGTTTTTGAGTAATTAGTCTCAATAGTGTTGAAGCTATGAGCATTGAAAAACAAGACACGCCCCTAAGATGTTCATTGGACCATAGATCCTTACCACAATGAGATATACAAAAACGGCTGACATATTCTACGTCATCTGGCTTCAATGATTTGATTGATATCAGGTTTTGTTGATTTGGACCAAGCATGTAGTTAAGAAAGTCAATTAGGTGTTTTTTTCACAAAATTCAAAATGGCGGAAAATCTAAGTAGGCGGACCTTAGGGGTCTGAGAGGCTTTTTTGTAGAGCAGGTGGATATGGACATGTGTGAAAAATTTCAAGTGAATCGGACATTCTGGGAGGGGAGTCGCTGGTTAAAATTGGAGGGGAGAGCAACTATGAATTGCAAAAATTTGACTCCTTGATCAGATGGCTATTTTCACCAAGCCTGACAAGCGTGCCAAATATGGTTAGTTTTAAAAATATCTACGTGCCCCAGAAATGCTCCCAATGTAGACAAAGCAATTTCAATAGGGTCCTCTCGGACTGACTTTGTCAGTCGCTCGGACCCTAATGATCACATTACTTCTGTATTAGCTGCTCTGCACTGGCTCCCTTTAAAATCAAAAATCACATTTAAAATTCTTCTCCTCAACTACAAAGCCTTGATTGGTGATGCACCGTCATATCTTAAGGAATTTGTAGTACCATATTGCCCCACTAGAGAGCTGCGCTCACTAAATGCGGGGCTACTCGTGGTTCCTAGAGTCTTCAAAATTAGGATGGGAGCCAGAGCCTTCAGTTATCAAGCTCCTCTTTTATGGAACCAGCTTCCATACATTGTCATATTCATTTAAATGTGTTTATGTAACTCTGTAATGCTGTTCATTATGTACACATGACATATATGGGACAGGGATGTCGTATGTGTACAGACTGTAAAGCCCTCCGAGGCAAATTCGTAATTTGTGATATTGGGCTATACAAAATAAACTGAATTGAATTGAATAGTTTGGCGAGATAGTCTTAAAACATATAAGAAGGCCCTCCGTAATGCCAGAGCAGCCTATTACTCATCAGTAATAGAGAAAAACAAGAACGACTCCAGGTTTCTCTTTAGCACTGTAGCCAGGCTGATTGAGAGTCACTGCTCTGTGGAGCCGTGTATTCCTCTAGACCTAGAACAGAAGAAGGAAAGCAGGAGATCGTGGTCCATGCCTACTACTCATTATTCATAATTTCTGTCATAATTATTGAATGTGTTGTAACTCTGTAATGCTGTTCATCTGTACACATGACATCTGTTGCTTCAGTCCATCCGGGGGGAGAGATCCTTCTCTGTTGCTCCCCTGAAGGTTTATTCCATTTTTTCTGATCCGATGTGAGGTCCTGGGACAGGGATGTCGTATGTGTGCAGATTGTAAAGCCCTCTGAGGCTAATTTGTAATGTGTTATTCTGGGCTGTACAAAATTAACTGAATTTAATTTAATTAATCTCACCTGTTCTCTCATGCAGTTCTGTTGTCCCAAGATAATGGCAGCATTGTGAGGATACTTCTGCCTCAGTTGGTCCAGGAACACCTCCTTCTTCCTCTCCACAAAGTGCTGCATCCTCAGGCTATCGAGCTGGCTGTCCCTGATGCTGGCACGAGCAGCAGTGATGTAGCTCCGAGGTAAGGTGCTGGGAGAGCGTGGAGCTGAACCACAGGCAAAGTCTGGGTTACTGAGCAGGCTGCTGTCTGTGTGCGGTTTCTTCTGCAGCGGACGCTCAGTGCTGCTGTCCACAGCAGTAGAAGAAAATGAAGACGAAACTCTGGATGGGTTGTTTCCTAGATCTGAGTGGAATGGAGAGAGAAAATGGTGATAGGAGAGTACAAAGGAGGACAGAGAAAAAGGAATTGATAAAAAAAAAGAAAATGTTGGACAGGACAGAAGAAAATACAGGGATAAAGGGGACAGAAAAAACAGGATGAAATATATAGCTACAACATGTATGTGTACAACATGTACACTGTAAAACATTGTAAAACATTGTAAAACATTGTAAAACACTGTAAAACACTGTAAAACATTTTAAGTCAGTTAAACTTGCAAATGAAAGTTCACCTGCTGCCTTGAAAATGCAAGTTAACTCAACTTGAAGATTTCCTTTGAGTCAACTGAGAAATTAAATGGCATTATGTTGATTTAACTACAATGTTCTAGTTTGGTGTGGCTATGCGAAGCAGCCAGGCTCAACGATTCTTGCTGCAGCAATAGGAATTGTTGTTGTTGTTGTCATAACCAATGCTTGACCCCACACATCAAACATCCAAGATCAAAGATGTTTTGGAAAACAGTATGGAGTGACAATTTGCCCCATTGCACCACTTCGTGCTGCATGGTCTTTTAGACTCCAGAGGACAATAGGCGTTATTAAATTAAATAAATCACCCATAATTCAATGTAAATTCAATCAAATTTTTTCAAATGTATTATAATCATCGAAATAGTATAGTATCCAACAACCCCCATTATTTTCAGACCATTTGATAAATCAAAAACTTATTTTCATGGTAAAAGATTTAATTTGGGGTCAGAATTACAACACAAGAGATCATATTACTTCTGTAGCAGCTTCTCTGTACTGGCTCCCTGTAAAATCAAGAATCACATTTAAAATCCTTCTCACATTAATTGGCCTTAATTGGTGATTCAACATCATATCTTAAGGAGCTTGTAGTACCATATTACCCCACTAAATGCGTGGCTACTTTTGGTTCCTCTTAAAAAGTAGAATGGGAGCCAGAGCTTTCAGTTATCAAGTTCCTCTTTTATGGAACCAGCTTCCACTTTCAGTCCGGGGGCAGACACAGTCACATCATTTAAGAATAGACTTAAGACTTTCCTCTTTAACAGCACTTATAGTTAGGGCTGAATCAGGTTTGCCCTGGTCCAGCCCCTAGATATGCTGCTATAGGCCTAGGCTGCTGGGGGATATCTTAGGATACACTGAGCTCTCTCCTTTTCTCTATTGCCTTCTGAATGAATTCATGTCCCATTAATGTACATTACTAACTCTACTTCTTCCCCGGAGTCTTTGTGCTTTCTCGCCTCTCAGGTTTCCATGGACCGTGGCTGTGTCTGGAGCCAGTGTCCTCGCGGCAGGACCCTGCTGATGCCCTTCTGATGCCCACTCTTCTCTATTTCCTTTTGTATGAATTCATTCTTCTTCTTTCTCTCCTCACACGTTGACATGGATTGTGGTTTTATCTGGACCATGGTCCTGCCCGACACCTCCTGCTATTTTCATTATTATTATTAGTTGCATTGCAATTAGCATTGCCAATCGGATTGCTGCTTTTATTGTCATCATTTTTTGACTATATATGATGTCATTTTTTGATAGCTTTTTTTTTCATCATGCCTATTACTCTGATTACAGTATATGAATCATTTCTGTCATATTCATTGAATGTGTTGTAACTCTGTAACGCTGTTCATCTGTACACATGACATCTATTGCTTCTGTCCATTCGGGGAGTGGGATCCTCCTCTGTTGCTCTCCTGAAGGTTTCTTCCATTTTTTCCCTGTAAAGGTTTTTTGGTATTTTTTCCTGATCCGATGTGGACGGAGGAGGTTCCTATCGCAGCTCCTGGCGCCCCTCCCTCTGTTCCCCAATACTCCGACCACAGCAATACTCCGACCACAACAAACGCCGGCACCCTTCCCAACTCACAGGGGGTCCCTCAAACATCCAGGCAGGAGTGTTGAAGGTGCGGGCAGCCCGGACACGTCCGGAGGGAGTGTCCGCTGATGGAAGTGGGCCAGGTGATCCGGGTTGCTGGCTTTTCTGGCTGTACACAGTCTATGATCCACCACAGCCTAGTTCGGCCCGGAGCATTGGTGGAGGCATTGTGGGTAAAAATTAGGTGTGTGCATGGGGATTAAATTAGATTAGATTAGAAAACTTTATTAATCCCCAGTGGGGAAACTCATTTGCCACCAAAAATGCATACAGACAACAACAGACACAGTACACAGAGAACAACAGACAAGAAACACATTACAAGAAACAAACAAAACCAGAAGATGCCCCATAAGTATGACGCAAGGTTGTCCGATACTGCAGACGGGGAGGAGGATCAGGCTGACTGGCCAGGGCACCCAGTTCATGTCAAGAACACTGAGAGAACGTTATGGGTTACTGGGCATTAAATCTATTCGGACCAGTGTGTACCACCCACAGACCGACGGTGTGTTGAGCATCTGAGTAAGATTTTAAAGTCCATGATCTGTAAATATATTAATGAAGATGAACGTAATTTGGATAAATGGTTTGATTCTCTGTTGTTTGCAGTGTGGGAGGTTCCCCAGGCCTCCACGGGATTTTCTCCCTTTGAACAGTTGTTCGACAGGACTCCGCGGGGGGTGCTCGACCTCATTAAAGAAAACTGTGAGGCGGGGCCGAGCACCAGTTAAAGTGATTTCCAATACTTCCTGGACCTGCAGGCACAGCTCCACACACTGGGTATGATGTCACGTGAGAATTTGCTCCAGGCCTAGGAGCCTCAACAACGGCTGTACAATAGAGGGGCCAGGCTGGGGCAATTCACACCGGGAGAGAAGGTACTTGGATTGCTTCCTTCTTCCAGCTCTAAACTTCTTGCCAAATGGCAAGAGCCCTTTGTGGTCACACGGCGAGTGGGGGATGTTGAATATGAGGTGGTGCGTTCTGTTACAGTGATTTTGGGCTATACAAAATAAAATGAATTGAATTGAATAAAGACTCCATTAAACATTTTCTCGTGGTTAGACCTCTGAACCATCCATTCAGCTGAAGTATTCCAAGTGTCTGTTCAATAAATACTTAAAGACATTTAAAAGTTTTCACATCACGTTTGTTTCTCTAACGGAAATTAAAATGGTTTATTTCCACCACATTGTTTTTTTTAGTTATAAGCACTGTATTCCATTTTAACTACACAGACAACCTTCATACCACTGTCTCACAAATCAACAGAAATGGCTGATGGTGCTGTAGAGCCTAAAATGGACAAACTAATGAGTTCAGTCTAAATGCCAACGATCGAGCCCTAACTTCAGGTCACTGCTGTGACTGATGCTGTTTACAGAGCTATATGGCATTTTACATGGTTTTACCTGGAGGCTCAAACACGCACACATCCACATCTATGAAATACATTCACAGCAGAGGTGACACATCAGTGGTGCAGAAACCCTACAAAAGTGACTATCCATGTCTCTTTCTTTAGTTATGAATTTAAACTCAGACTAGATGCCAACTGCTTTTATTTGAAGATAAGCATAAGTAAAATAATTATTCTCTAGCTCCATGGCTGTTTTATTTTAGTTTACTATTGTTAGTTTGGATTAGTTGATGAGCTTCCTAATCTCCTTTTTTAGCAACAGCTGAATGAAGCTGGGTGCAGCTATGAACTAGAAATACCACTAAAACTAGTAAATCAGTTCAATGGACAAATGTTTTCAATAGTTATACAGAAAGACCTATGTGATAAATATACCAGAGAAAACGTAAATTGACATCCCTGTGCTTTTTTATATTTTTGTACTTATTTAATGATTGTCACAAAAGTTCACAATCTCATCCATAGGAGAGAAGGAAGGATATTTGTACTATTTGATCTTCCTTCTGGCATTCATGCATATCTGTAACAGTTCAGCTCCACACCTTCTTTCTGTTAATAGTTGTTTTCATTAGATCTGTTTGTCTATTAACTCTCTTGTCATTTCAGACCCGGTCATTCACAGCTGATCATCCTTCATTCCCTTCACCTGGTTCTCACGCCCATCTCACCTGCAGCCCATTCCCTCGTTAGTCACTCACTACTTAGGTTCCCTCACTTGCACTTGTCCTCTGCCAGATGGTCTTGTGTTTTGAGACCAAGTTCTCCAGCGTTCCATAGTCTGTGTCCCTGTTTCTGTCTGTTCTGTTCTTGCCGTTACTCCAGTAAAGGATTATTATTTGCTTACTCTGTTTTGTCCATTGTGCTTGGGTCCCTGGTCTTCGATCCGTGACAATATCTAAATTGGGTGATCGTGAATTCAAACTTTGTTTTCGGAAATGATGGCATATTCTTTGAATAGAATAGCTGCATATAAAACAAGATGAGCTATTTTTTGTTTTTTTACAGTTTCAGTAACATGACATTCAACTAAATAAGAACATCTGTATATGACTGCTAGAGATTGGTTTGTAAGTTTATAACAGAAAGTCTGTGTTATGCTATCCAGTTGATTTATGAGGCATGTATTTTCCAGTATTCTGGAGCCTGACCTATACTAGGACCGAAAAATCAAGATATCTCCTGCCTCAGAATTGGCTGCAAAGTAATCGCTCTAAGTAATTACTCTGTCAATGTACGTTCACTAAAAGTGCTCAGGTTGTTACGATAAGTGTCTGACAACATTATTGAGGGACCAGATGAAGCGAAAAGTAAAAGAAAAGGTTTTGTTTCTCTGTATGGTTATTTCTATAATATTGTTTGATTCTTGTGATAACAATCTGATCCTGTCCGTGGCACAATCAAGCACTGACATAGTATGTGTAACGTTACATTGACACCGCACAATTGTCTGCAGCGATCTCCATCAATACTGAAACTATTTCATAAATTGTTCCTTGAACTAAAAAACATGGAAAAACCTAAACTGAAAGACCGAAAAATATCTCTCTCTCACCCTGACATTTGAAGTTGTCTTAGGGCTGTGCTGTCTGTAATGAGGACATGGTCACTCAGTGATTGGATGGAAAATGGCTTTTTAACAAAGTTAAAGTTCAGACAATGGATCCTTACTTTTGTTACATTTCCCCTCCTTGTAACGGTGAGCCACAGACAGAGACGTTGTACGGAGCGGTAAGAAGAAAGGTGTTGGGATTGCAATATATGGGAACAAGAAGTGGTGCAATCCCGGCCATGTTTGTGTGAAAGAAAGTTTCTGTAGCCCGAATAATGAACTTCTAGCTGTGTGGTTGTACTATTTACCGAGGGAGTTCTTCTCCGCCATTGTTGTCGCTGTGTACGTTCCTCCATCCACTCCACTGTGTCGAAACTGCAGATTCAGCAGCCTGGTGAATTTTTTTACATTTACTGGAGACTTTAACCACACCACACTGGATAGAGCACCTCCAACTTTTCACCAGTATGTTAACTGCCCCACAAGGAACAATACAACTCTGGACCTACTTTATGCTAATGCATGGATGCATACAGCGCTACTGCCTGTAGCACTGTATGCATCCAGTGCATCCAGTGTGCAGTTATGCACATTCCAGTCGATGGACTGGAATGTGCATAACTGCATATATTACATTCTGTGAACAGTCCACCATACCATCCAAAAATATAAACTGCTTCCCCAACCACAAGTTCATAGCTCTCATCTGTCTCCTCTATAAACCACTACTGCCAAACACCTCTGCTGCCTCCCCCCTCTGTCCTCTATGGTGAGCTGCATGGACACGCTCGGCTTCTGCCAATCGGCATGTAGCTCCGTCACTACGAGCTAAACACTCAATAAAGTCACGACTGTTTGCTGTCCTGGCTCCTCAATGGTGGAATGAGCTCCCCATTGACATCAGGACAGCAGAAAGTCTCTACATCTTCCGTTGCAAACTACAAACACATCTTTTTCGACTATACCTTGAATAGGGAAGGTAGCGCCATAGTAGCACTTTAGTGGCACTTAAAAAAATAATTATTATATTAATTATATTTTTAAATTATACAAATTGTCAATATTCGTGTTTTGGAGATATGGAATATACCCAGTAGTATTTTTAAAATACGATATCTGCGCAAAATATATGCTTTTCCTACACTTCCTCTCTTCCTGTCTGCATGTCTCAGCTGTGCTGGGGCCGAATCGCTCTGGCCCAAAAGAGACGGGTCTAAGAAGCAGTTTAGCCAATTACTGATTAAAGATATAAATGAGTGATACACAATTTAGCCAATCCACGTCCTAAAATAGGTTAAGCTTTTGGCCAAAGTCAGGCGCGATCTCATCAGGCGCCTTTTTTTTTTTACATGACGGCCAGCGAGAGCGCGAGCAGACCCGACCAAGAAGACCCGCCCGGTAAAATCAACGGGGACAGATCCAGCATGGACAGTTACGGGAGTAAGGGACATGAAGCACTTGTTGGAAGAATTAAGAAAACATGAGAACACCAGGACACACATGGATAGCTCCTCAAGCAGCCATATTGGGCAAAGTGAACGTCACTACCAGCTAGACCACGGACACAGGATTGAGGTGAAGAAACCCATGAGGAGGTGGATAAAAACAGGCACACTTAACAAGGTTCATAGGGGCATCTTAATATATAAACATGTTCTATTTTATATATGTGATTTATATTATATTATATTATATATGACATATATATATATATATATATATATACTGAATTATATGAATGAGATGTTCTTATTATGTCAGTGTTGGAATAAATGTTAAATATTTAACTACAAAGTAGAAATGCGTGTTTGATTTTTTATTTATTTTTTGCATTGAATCATACGGGGATGTTTGCTAAAATTGATTGGATGGCCCTACCAAAAACATATTCTACCAGCTGCCACTGACCTGAACCCTTATCTGTTTCACCTTTTTCCTGCACAATTCCATTCCACCAATAAAAGTACAGTCCATTGCTCACTTACATGGTATACTATTCTTATATAACTGGATTGTAGTCATTGGGCCCATTCTATGTTGCCTCATATTCACCCACGTGTCAGTGTGTAGCTTAAATGCTCTTGGTGGATCCTCCAGCTGTGGCAAAGAACAACAAGCAATCCATAGTCACAAACACATTCCCTCAGGTGGTTGTGATCTGCGTGATTAGGAGTCAATCTACTCTCAAACTGAACAGAGCTGGATATCACTGACTGATACTCCCATAGCCTGTAGGGACAAAGAATGCCTCTATGGGAGAAGTAGCCGGTAAGAGTGGCAAATTTAATAAGAACTGATGTACTGTGTGTTGAAGATCACTGCCACCACCAGCTTGGTTAGTGCGAGCGTTAGCTACGTCACGAGGATCCGTAGCCTGGATTCACGTGTGGCGATAGTCCATTGGTGGTTGATAAATATCATTGTTGTACAGGTATCGGTTTCTCTATCGTTGATTGTCCGGTGACTGTTTCTAGTGTTTTCTATTCACATGATGGTGGAGCACAGCTGGGATTTAACAGTATGTGGTGAATATAGAATATGTTTAGACAGAATGGCACTGGTGCTTGATCTCTTAAATGGAAAGGAGTGCTTTTGCTTGTATATTGAAATGTGGGTTTTGTCTGTATTTCTATTTAAAGGTTTTTCACCTTGAATAAATGGAGCTTGCTGAAATGGAGCTTGCTTGAATGAACGTAATGACTAAAATTGCTTGATAGGCTGAACCTACCAAAATAAAAGGAAAAAGTAGTTTGAGTGGACTCCAGTTAAAATCTGCAGGTAGATGGATCAATCTGTCAAGTGGGGAAACTGCACATGGTTAAAAACAAACTTGACAGTGGGTCTCCCTTTTTATGGGAGACACATGGGCTTTATGAGCCAATATGTAGCAAGACCATGGCAACATCTTTATATCACTGATATTTGCATTGATTGATTATGAAAAAGAGCTTGAAATAAAACATGAAAAAAGAGGAAAGGAGAACGGCTGGGGTGTGCTACTACTGGTTTCCATGTGAAAATGCTGTTATTGCCTCGTGTGTGTGTGTGTGTGTGTGTGTGTGTGTGTGGACAAGGACACAGAGCCTGGCAGCGACTGCTGGACAGAAACAAGACAGCCATGAGAAATATCATTTCTGCTTGCTGAACATCACACATGTAGCCTGCAGTTCTTCTTAGAATCACTGACTATTTCAAACCTCTGAGGAAAGTATTCAGTCCTCTGTTTCTTCTGAGTTGAGCAGCAAATCAGATGGGAAATTTACTATGTAATAATTTAGCAATGAATATTGGTAAACAATCATCTGTTAATATTTTTTAAAGTACTACATTTATTTTT
This sequence comes from Cyclopterus lumpus, assembly GCF_009769545.1. Classification (NCBI taxonomy): domain Eukaryota; kingdom Metazoa; phylum Chordata; class Actinopteri; order Perciformes; family Cyclopteridae; genus Cyclopterus; species Cyclopterus lumpus. Next base: position 2,243,737 of record NC_046982.1, on the reverse strand, counting down.
TAGGTCTGTAGTTTAACGACAGTAAAGTGGTGCCATATGCTAATAGAAATAGGGGTGTTTTTTAGCAGAAATCTGGCTCAATCAGTGTCCTGCTCCCGGCAGCTTCAGATGTGATTGAGCCGACACAGGTAGTTTTCAATTCAATTCAGTTTATTTTGTATAGCCTAAAATCAGATATTACAAATTTACCTCAGAGGGCTTTACAATCTGTACACACACAACGATAATTAGTAGGCATGGACCACGATCCAAAACTCCACAATCCATGAAAAGGAAGGAAGAGAGGAGAGGGGGGGCATCAGCAGGGCTATGGCAGGAGGTAGGAGGCCGGCCCAACAGGCAGGAGGCATTGCAAAAGAGGCCGGACCAATGAGGCCTGGAGAGTGAGGGGAGAGGAGCTCAGTGTATTCTAAAATGTATAAGCCTATAGCAGCATATCTAAGGGATGGACCAGGGCAAACCTGATTCAGCACTAACTATAAGCGCTATTAAAGAGGAAAGTCTTAGGTCTACTCTTAAATGTGGTGACTGTGTTGGCCCCCCATACTGAAAGTGGAAGCTGGTTCCTAAAAAGAGCTTGATAACTGAAGGCTCTGGCTCCCATCCTACTTTTTAGGACTCTAGGAACCACAAGTAGCCCCGCATTTAGTGAGCACAGCTCTCTAGTGGGGCAATATGGTACTACAAGTTCCTTAAGATATGATTGTCCATCACCAATCAAGGCTTTGTAGGCGAGGAGAAGAATTTTAAATGTGATTCTTGATTTTACAGGGAGCCAGTGCAGAACAGCTAATACAGGAGTAATGTGTTCTGAGAGTCCACAAGCTGCATCATTCTGGATCAACTGGAGAGCTAAAGATGTGCCTGATTTTTTAAATGTTATGTAGATGAAAAAATGCAGTCCTTGAGATTTGCTTCACGTGGGAATTAAAGGACAAGTCCCAATCAAAGATAACGTTGAGATTCTTTATGTTGGTGTTGGCTGCCAGGGCAATGCCATCTACAGAAACCACATCAACAGATAATTGATCTCTGAGGTGTTCAGGGCCGAGTAAAATAACTTCAGTTTTGTCTGAGTTTAACATCAGGAAGTTGCAGGTCATCCATGTTTTTATGTCTCCAACTTAGTGCGGTACCTGCATTACCAATCAACAGATCCAGTCTCTGTAATAGGATGTCAAGGTCAATGGTGTCGAACGCAGCACTAAGGTCTAATAATACCTTACACATACGAGATGAGTCCTTTATCTGATGCAATTAGGAGGTAATTTGTAATTTTCACCAGTGCTGTCTCTGTGCTGTGGTGTTTTCTAAATCCTGACTTAAACTCCTCAAATAAACTATTATGATGCAGAAAGTCACACAGCTGATTTGCAACTAGAGAGGAAGGGAAGGTTAGAGATCAGTCTGTAGTTAGCCAACACCTCTGGATTAAAAGTGGGTTTCTTTAGTAGAGGTTTAATTACAGCTACTTTGAAGGAATGTGGTACATGGCCTGTTAGCAAATACACATTGACAATATACAACAGAGAGGTGCCAATTAAAGGCAAAACGTCTTTAAGCAGCCTCGTCGGGATGGATAGGCCCCTGTTGGTTTAATACAACAATCGTGCCTCATGAGAAGGTTAGCCTGCAATAACATCAGTCAAGCAAAGAACGAAACAGGGGTTTAATGGACAGATCCAATCCAATCACATGCCACATTTTTTTGTGCCTTTTCCAACACGTGGTAAATAATTATTTTCTTTCTCTTTCGGCAGAGAGAACAATGTTAATGTTCAATTTCAAATTATTTTTGCTAATTTAAAATACATTCTGTGACCGTTTATTGAATTTGGCCTTTTTGCAATACTATCATATTCAAGGTTGTGTTGGACCCACTGAAAGCAGGTCAGTTTTTCTTTTTCCTCCTAATCCCATTGGGTTCTGCATGACAAGTTTGTAAAAGCACATGGTACAATTTATTGGCCATCCAACTGTTTGCCTTTTTCTCTCCCCTTTCTGCCTTCCTCTTCCCTCCAGCGTTTGAAGTAGCGAGCACGGAGAGATTAGCTTCACTTCATTGTCAAAGGGCAGAATGTGATGATACGAGAGGGAATGTAACTAATCAGCAGAGGCTGTAATCCACAGGGACAAGACAGGCCAATTCTGATGGACTCCAACTCCCAGCTCAGGAATGTATGACAGGACAGAAAAACTGTAAGCACCAACCAGGGGAAATCTAACACACATACTGTATGTGTCTGTGAACTTGTGTTCCTCATGTTGTGGGGACAAAATTATCTTCACACAGTCACACCATTAGAACTCAACGCCATACAAGGATGAAGTAATCTCTCTAATAATACTTTTTTTAAATAAGTGTCTGTTTAGTCACTATTGCCGAAATGAGGGAACATAATTGTGATTAATCACACTGATGAAAGTATTGCAATATTTATTAATTTTTAGAATTACAAACTGTAGTCTGTAGCAAGAAAAATGCTGTATTCAGTAACTACTAAGCAAACCAAACATTTCCTACCGCACAGCTTCATATTTAAAACAATTTACTGGTGAAATGGAAGTTGAATTCTATATTGAAGTAGTCACCGGGAATGCAATGTGTTTGTCAGAGAGCTTGACATTGACCCTTATTGTTATCATTTTGTTAATCAAATCTGAGTCTACAAAACAAGATGGCCATTTGATAAATATGTCAGGGAGTACTGGAATAGTCAGGAGCAGCCACAGTGAGGTGTTAGTAGAGGGCTGAGGAGCCAGGAAACCAACTACTTTCACATTAACTGTTCGCATGCTCATGTTGTGTACAGCATAAAATCACAGCACATTTTTGGGAAAAATTGACCATGATATGGGAATTAATAATGTTGTTCTTAATTCCAAAGTTTGCCAAAGAAAGGGAACAATTTGGAGAAATTGCTCCTCAAGAGGGAGGGATTCTGGATTTCTAAACGGAGCACTTTAATCCAAAGAGGGTAAATGGGGAATTTGATTTGAAGCCATTTCTGTAGATTCGATTGGATTATATTTGTTCTTCATGAATAGGATTTGTGGAAGTATAGTTCATCGATGGATGTGTTGCGTTCAAACATAGTTGGACTTTGTCATTAGTTAAGGTTATTCGTAAATGTTACTCGAGTAAGTTTTGTATACTTGGTCATTTATCTTAAATGACAGAATGACTTGTTTTGTGGAAACGGCATCAGGCACCACCCTGATGAAGGCAAGATAATCGAAAACATTTGGTGAATAAAGCGTAGTGTACTGGAGAGTTGTGCAACATGTTTAATTCTGATGGGTTTGCTGGTTACTGCAATCTATCCACAACTCCCTTTGAACAAACCCTCCTCTCTAAGACTGTTTTCGAGTGTGGTTATTCAGAACAGGAATAAAAACTTTTGCTTTTGAGGATGTTTGATGATAGGGTGCACAAACTTGTTTTGGATTTTGTCTTCAGAGAATTTAAATGTATGTATAAATAACTACAAAAGGAAGTAACACATTGATCTCCGAGGAGTCAAAGGTTGGAAGGAAACTATTACAATTTTCAGTTATGTGACTATCTTTTAAGTAACCTTTACATCGACTTCTATCAGCAAATAAGTCATTGCTACAACACTGACAAGTTGTCATTACTTTCATGTCCTCCCACCCTCCCCCTCACTGCCCAACAGTGGCATGCGCTGGATGAAAATAATGAGGTCTCTTTTTCCCAGAAGACAGGAGTACAGGCTGACTGGAACACAGATAGTATATGACTTGGCAAGAAACCTTTTTGGCCTTCATCACTGAATTGGGCTGTCATTCTAATGGATGTACACTCATAGCAATGATCTCCATCCTCAGGCAGCTAAAATGGAGGGGGTTGGTGCTAGAGGGGAACTCTAGAACTGCAGTGTATTGCGAGTGTTTGACCCCAAAGATGTTTGGGCTATAAACTACCTGCACACTTATTATTTTATTGTAATATGGGATAGTGCAAGATGAACTCATTGCCCGTTTAATGTCCTGAATGGATAAATACTTTTTTCAATGTGGGTTAATTTGACATAATTCTATTTTTACTAAGCAATGTCATAGCTATGGTATCCATTTGTATAGGCAACACAAGCGAACAAGTTTCCAGTTAACATTGCCTATAGTTTCTGAAAAAGATTATTTGGGGGAAAAACTAAAGTAAAAGCACTAAAAATGACCTTAACAATTGTCCATTGCACTGCAGTGAGCTGAATCTCACTGCTGGTTTAAGTCTAATTTATCAGAGCGATCTCAGTTTGTGAGATGTAAACTGTAGTATGAAACCTCAATGACCACCAATGTTAGTCACAGAATTCCACAAGGTTCTGTGCGTGGACCAATTTTATTCACCATATATATGCTTCCTTTAGGACATTTATAATAATCCAAGGAAAAACAGAACAGGCAAAACACAAAACAGGATCCAGTGAATTAGGAAAAAAGGGCATATGGGATATATCCAGGGAAGTAGTGCAGGGCAGGACAAAGGGCAAAACAGGGACCATACAATTCATTTCAGCAGACAAACTAACACTGAAACAGGAGACACACAGGGTTTAAATACACTGGAGATGTGCAGGTGAGTGGACACAGGAGGATTCAATCAGGGGCAGGGCAGACAATCATGAAGGCGGGAAAACATACAAAAGCAAACTCAAGACACAAAAGAGGCAGGGACCTTCTAAATACAACAAGAAACATATTAAATAAAAACCCAAGACCCTGACACTATGGCACGTCTGTCCATCCTGATGGAGGGATCCTCCTCTGTTGCTCTCCCAAAAGTGTCTTCCTTTTTTCTCCCTTTTTTTCTTGTCCTGATGTAAGGGGTCCCGGGACAGAGGATGTAGTGTACAGATGGTAAAATCCTTCTGAGGAAAATTTGTGATTTTGGGCTTAAACAATTGAATTGAACAAAAAATCATTTGATATATTTATATATTCTTACCGTACAAGGCACCAGATTTCAACTAAAATATATGGGAGAATTAGGCAGAGATATGCATAATTTCTCAACTTAGCCATATATTTCTGCCATCAAACATGGTAGAAATAACGACTATTTCGGCTTTGTACATGTTGTGGAAGTCCCAGGAAACTACACCCTGTTGTGTCTGGGTTCATAACATCATAGAATACAGCTAGTTGTATTCACTGTTGGATGGTTTACTATATCTGTATGAACCCAAAATACACCATTTTGCTGTGATTTAATTGCAATAAAATAAGTTATGAAAATAAATATAAAAAAGTGTTTTATATTAAACTGGGTCTAGTGCCATATATACACATTTCTTAATATATATTAATGTTTTTATTTTAAATATGTGCAAGGTGCAGGAAGTAGGGTGCCACTGCCATTTATAAATATACCTTGTTAACTGATACCAATGCCAATATCAACATTGTCTGTCATGATAATCCTGCATACAAGCTATTCAGATTGAGATTTTTATGGGGGTGCTCTTCTTTATGTGCAGCAGGCCTAAAGGGACATGTCCAGGCTTGTCTCACACTAAGTAAACTGGTGCCCAGCTCCAGATAGCTCCTGTGTCGCTGAATGTGTGCATTTCTAACTGAAAGATAACATCTTCTGCCTCGATTTATCCATCCGCTACAATATGTTTGATTCATGTTAATGTATATTGAAAGACATTTAAATTTGTGGAAAAAGATCTGGATTTTTTTTTTTTAATTGTCTTAACCAAAAATGTCACAGCCCCTTGCAGTACCTCCGGTTGCGAGCCCCCTGTTGAAGGCTTCTGCTCTGAACTAACCATCTGCCTCCTCCATCCCTACCAGCTAAAGCTCCGGGACCTACAATAGTGAATGTAGTTGATTTGTCACTTGTGACCCAACTGTACCCAGGTAGCCAGAGGACTCGGCCGTGTTGTGGCTGAGTGTCGGCTGACTCGGCTGTGTTCCGGCTAGACGCGGCCAAATGTGAGCCAACTTTGGCCCAGTTCATTTTTGCCATATCTGGCCCAGATGTAGATATTACAGAAACGGGCCTATTCTGGCTGACACATGGCAGCCGGGTTTAACGGCAACCAGCACTGAAACAGGCTCTGGCACGTTGATGGCGGCCCAATCTGGGCCGAATCTGGCATTACAGACGGGGGGGGTGGAGCCCCTCACCAACCGTCCACAGTATTCAATTCAATTCAATTCAGTTTATTTTGTATAGCCCAATATCACAAATTACAAATTTGCCTCAGAGGGCTTTACAATCTGTACACATACGACATCCCTGTCCCAGGACCTCACATCGAATCAGGAAAAACTCCCCAAAAATAACCTTTGACAGGGAAAAAAAAGGGAAGAAACCTTCAGGAGAGCAACAGAGGAGGATCCCTCTCCCCGGATGGACAGAAGCAATAGATGTCATGTGTACAGAATGAACAGCATTTACAAAGTTACATAAACACATTACATGAATATGACAATGTATGAATGGAACTCCAATCCATGAAACAGAAGGAGGTAGAGAGGAGGGGGGGCGGGGCATCAGCAGGGCCAACGCGGGAGGCCGGCTCACCAGGCATCAGACACCTCCAGGTCCAATGGACCCTATGAGACGTGAAGTCACAACGACTCCGGGGAGGAAGCAGAGTTAATAAGGTGCAATGGAGAGATGTAAATTCATCCATAAGGAGAGAGAGAAGATGAGATAGGTGCTCAGTGTATCCTAAAACATCCCCCAGCAGCCTATAAGCCTATAGCATGTGTGGAGACGGGTGTGAGTCAGACCTGGTGTCCTGCAGCACCGGAGCCCCACAAGGAACTGTTCTGGCACCATTCCTCTTCATACAAAAGTTCTCTGACGACTCTGCAATCATCTGCCTCATTTCCGCCGATGACGACAGGGAATACACAGAACTGAACCAGGACTTCATAGGATGGTGCCAGCGGAACCACCTCCAGATCAACTCTGGTAAAACCAAAGAGCAGTTGATGGATTTCCGCCGGGGTAAACGTTCTCCTCCGGAACCAGTGAACATCCAGGGAATGGACATTGAGATTGTGAGATGTCTCACCTGTGTTCACTTTACCAATAAACTGGACTGGACCGATCACACTCATGCACTTTACAAAAAGGGACAGAGCGGACTGTATCTGCTGAGGAGACATGGTCTCGAGGAGTGCTCCCTGCACTCTTAAAGACCTTCTTTGACTCAGCCATCTTCTAGGGAGTGGTCTGCTGGAGCAGCAGCATCTCAACAGCTGACAGGAAGAGACTGTGCTGGGGTGTCAACTGGATATGGTGGAGGTGGTAGGAGACAGGAGGATGATGGCTAAGCTATCATCCCTGAGGGACAACACCTCCCACCCCATGCAGGATACTCTGGCAGCTCTGCACAGCTCCTTCAGGAGAGGTACCGCAAGTCCTTCCTTTCTGCTGCTGTCAGGCTGCATAATCATGCTGAGCTCCCAAAGACCATAAAACACTTTAATCCCTTTAACATTTCAACCTGTGCTATAACGATATGGAGCAGATGAAGACAATACACAACACCCAATACTGATGTATCGAAATAAGGCAGGCTGCAAAAGTGCTTTATAACTCGGGGAGTTACAGAAAATAGCAGTTCTCTCGGCGCAGTTGTGGTCTGTCGGATTGCTTAAGGACAAGCTCTGTTTCACGGAACATAGATGATTTTTGAATTTGTTATATCCTTCAAATAATTTTTGTTATTAAAGTTTTATTCGAATTCGGCTATTTTGTGATCGGTCTTTCTTCAAAGGGACAAGAATCCCTCGACTTATTTGAGACGCAACAGACATCATCAGCGCAGATCAGCTGTGCAGGATAGTGGAGCATGTCTTCAACTTGAGCTTGAGGCTGCGTAAAGTACCACAATTATGGAAGACATCTTGCGTGGTACCAGACCTCGCAGCCCAAGGACTTCAACAGCTTCAGGCCGGACTTTAACATCCCACCTAATGAAGTCTGTGTAGAGGTTGGTCCTTGTACATCTCCGCCCCCTGGTGAGCTCATCTCTGGACCCACTGTGTTGCTCACCTGGAAAAGGCTGGAAGCACTGTGAGAGTCATGTTTGTAGACTTCTCCAGTTCCTTCAACACCATCCAGCCTTTGCTATTGAGGGACGTCAAGCTGGAGCAGACAGGGGTGGACCCCCTCACCAACCGTATACAGTATGTGTGGAGACGGGGGTGAGTCAGACCTGGTGGCAGCACAGGGACCCCACAAGTAACCGTTCTGGCACCATTCCTCTTTACCATATAAACCTGGGACTTCAAACACAAAAGTTCTCTGCCTCATTTCCGCCGATGACAACAGGGAATACAGAGAACTGAACCACTTCATAGGATGGTGCCAGCGGAACCGCTGCCAGATCAACTCTGGTAAAACCAAAGAGCTGGTGGTGGACTTCCTCCAGGGTAAACGCTCTCCTCCGGAACCAATCCAGTGAATGCATTGAGATTGTAAAATATTATAAATACCTGGGTGTTCACAACAATAAACTGGACTGGTCTGACCACACTCATGCACTCTATAAAAAGGTACACAGCAGACTATTTATGCTGAGGAGACTGAGGTCTTCAGGAGTGCAGGGAGCACTTCTTTGACTCTGTGGTAGCATCAGCCATCTTCTATGGAGTGGTCTGCTGGAGCAGCAGCATCTCAACAGCTGACAGGAAGAGACTGAACAAAAAGTAAAGAAGGCCAGCAGTGTGCTGGGGTGTCGCTGGATACAGTGGAGGTGATGGGAGACAGGAGGATGATGATTCATTGTTTACAAATACAAATTGAGATCGATCTGATAAATAGGATTTAAACCAACTTAGTGTGGTACCTAAAATGCCAATCGACTTATCCAGTCTCCGTAATAGGATGTCATGATCAATGGTGTCGAACGCAGCACTAAGGTCTAATAATACCTTACACATACGAGATGAGTCCTTTATCTGATGCAATTAGGAGGTCATTTGTAATTTTCACCAGTGCTGTCTCTGTGCTGTGGTGTTTTCTAAATCCTGACTGAAACTCCTCAAATAAACTATTCTGATGTAGAAAGTCACACAACTGATTTGCGACTACTTTCTCAAGGATCTTAGAGAGGAAGGGAAGGTTAGAGGTCGGTCTGTAGTTAGCCAACACCTCTGGATTAAGAGTGGGCTTTTTCAGGAGAGGTTTAATTACAGCTACTTTGAAGGAATGTGGTACATGGCCTGTTAGCAAAGACACATTAACAATATCCAACAGAGAGGTGCCAATTAAAGGCAACACGTCTTTAAGCAGCCTCGTTGGGATGGGGTCCAAGAGATAGGTAGACGGTTTAGAAATAGAAACCGTTGAGGACAATTGGTCTAGGTTAATGGGAGAAAAGCCATCCAAATATACACCAGGGCATACAGCCGTTTCCAAGGCCACTCCTCTCTTGATGACAGGTCGGCAGTGGTTGAGGGCAAGAGATCATCAATCTTGCCTCTAATAGTTAAAATATTTTCATTAAAGAAATTCATGAAGACATTACTACTGAGGTCTATTGGAATACACGGCTCCACAGAGCTGTGACTCTCTGTCAGCCTGGCTACAGTGCTAAAGAGAACCCTGGGGTTGTTCTTATTTTTCTCTATTACTGATGACTAATAGGCTGCTCTGGCATTACGGAGAGCCTTTTTTTATGTTTTAAGGCTATCTAGCCAAACTAAGCGTGATTCTTCCAGATTGGTGGAACGCCATATACTTTCAAGCTTTCTTGAAGTTTGCTTTAGTTTTTGGGTCTGAGGGTTATACCAGGGAGCAAACCTCCTTTGCCTCACTGTCTTTTTCTGCAGTGGGGCTATCGAGTCTAGTGTCATTCTCAGTGAGCCTGTAGCACTATCGACAATATGATCAATCTGGGACGGACTAAAGTTAGCACAGGAGTCCTCCGTCACATTGAGACGTGGTATTAAATCAAATGCAGAAGGAATCGCTTCTTTAAATGTAGCTACAGCACTGTCAGTTAGACATCAGGTGTAGAAACTTTTGACTAACGGTGTATACTCCGGGAGTATAAACTCAAAGGTTATGAGGTAATGGTCTGACAGAAGAGGGTTCTGTGGGAAGACCTTCAAATGCTCAATGTCAATGCCATATGCAAGAACAAGGTCGAGTGTGTGGCCAAAGCAGTGAGTGGGTTTCTGTACTCTGACAGAAGCCTATCGAGTGCAACAATGAGATAATTGCAGCACTAAGGCAATCATTATCAATATCCACATGAATATTAAAATCTCCTACAATAATAACCTTATCAGTTTTAAGGACTAAACTTGATAAAAACTCTGAAAATTCAGATATAAATTCAGAATATGGACCTGGTGGCCGGTACAGTATAACAAATAGAATTGGCTGTAATGTTTTACAGGTTGGATGTGAAAGACTAAGAACAAGGCTTTCAAATGAGTTGTAGTTTAGTTTAGGTTTAGGATTCATTAATAGGCTTGAGTCAAAGATGGCTGCTACTCCACCTCCTCGGCCGGTGCCTCGAGGAATGTGAGTATTAATATGACTTGGAGGAGTTGATTCATTTAGGCTGACATATTCTTCATGGCTCAGCCAGGTTTCAGTAAGACACAATAAATCAATGTGATTGTCTGATATTAAATCATTTACTAATACAGCTTTAGACGACAGAGATCTAATATTTAGGAGTCCACATTTAATTATCCTGTTTTATTGCACTGTTGCAGTAGTGATGTTAACCTGTATGAGGTTATTTTGTATGACTCCTCTTGGACATCTATTCAAATACACAGGGGAGGTTTAAATATCATTATTGGCCTGAATATATAGTTGTTGCTTGTACCCCATTATTTCGTCCCTAGCTCTTCCTCCTGGCTAAATGCAGAGGTCAAATTTTCTGTATTTACATGTATCTATGTCAGGACGAAAATTAAGTTACGACACCACTGTGGTGGGACTCATCTCCAACAATGATGAGAAACACTACAGACGGGAGGTCCGACATCTGGCTGAGTGGTGCTCGGACAACAACCTGGTCCTTAACATCACCAAGACCAAGGAAGTCATAGTGGACTTCAGGAGATCCAGGAAGACCACACCCTCTCCACTCATAAGTGGGGAGGAGGTGGAGAGTGTGGACAGCATCACATTCCTGGGACCTCACTTGGGCCCTGAACACATCGCACCTGGTGAAGAAAGCCCAGCAGAGGGTCTTCTTCCTGAGGAAGCTAAAACAAGCTGGCCTGCCCCCTGAACTTCTGGTTAACTTCTACAGAAATATGATAGAAAGCATCATCTGCCAGTGCTTTACTGTGTAGTACTCCAGCTGCACAGCAGAGAACAGGCGGGACCTGGCCCGGGTGGTTAGAACCGCATAGAGGATTGTGGGAGTTACCTTCCCTGACCTGGACACCGTGTATGCGGGCCGCCTCCAGAAGAAAGCCAGAAACATCTACAAATACATTACACACCTGGGGCACTCTGTTTGTTCCACTGCCATCAGGAAGAAGATTCAGGACTATTAAAACCCGGACTAACAGGCTGAGGAACAGCTTTTTTCCTAGAGCGGTTTCCTCCATCACCCACCACCCCACCCAGCTCACACCGGACAGTGCTGCGGGGGCACAAAAATAGCCAATAACACAACACTTTTTCACTTTTAAGCCATTGATGCCTGTTTTATGTCTTATTTATTTTTAAATTACTTGTTTTGAATTAGGATGTCGTGTCTTAATGTTTTTATACATGTTTTTACCTGTTACTGCTGTAATGAGTCGCCAACTTAATTTTGTTGTATGTGTTTACAATGACAATAAACATACTTACCTTACCTAAGTTGAAGTTTTGTTTTTTTAAATAACTGTTGATTCAGTTAATGAATAAAGAGAGGGAACAGATGTGTGTGCAACATGCTCCCATGGTAAGCTGGCATACTCTGGTTTTACACACAATACAATTTGATTTTACACATATATAATGAACTGGTAATTTAAGACTTATCCCGATGCAGGAAAAATACTATACAAATCAATTCTTCAGTAAAAAATTAAGCAGTTGTCCTAAATCTTTGTGTTTGTGAATAAATAATGGTTAGAAAAAGAACTATTCTACTGAAACAGCTCAAAATGTAACATTTAATAAATCAAATAAATAATCATTAGTTTATTTATATCACACCATGACCTTATTTAAGGGTGCACAGTTGTAGTGTTTATGTACTTACTCTGAATTCAGCATGTCACCATCATCTAAAATAGTCACTCTGCATTGACCCTCATGATATGTGCTGCATTATTTCAAACATGAATTCATTGTAATTTGTATGTATTGTAATGCATCAACATATGACTTAGACATGTAGCCTCATTATAACGTGTTACAGAAATGTCTTCAAAAATATAATAATTGTCTATTTGTGCAAACACACACACACACACACATTGCTGTAGGCTCTTCTGACTCATGGAGGCACGTGTCTGTAAAAAGCTATATTAGCTGACTGCATCCAGGAGAGCAGGATTATCTTCTTACACCAACGAGGTAAAGCTTGAGCTGTACTGTATATCTCACAGGGTTCCTTTTGTTAGAGCATATGAGAAGAAACAATGTGGGTACGTTGTGCAGACCACCAGATATTGTATTAACAAAGCTCTGTACATTTAGTACTTTATGTGATTATGTGTTTTTATACACCATAAATACATGTTTTCAATACATTTTTTTGCACATTGTATGTATGTCGGCTTTTGAAAATTAAAACATTTCATGGGAAGAAAACGGCTCCTCCGCCCTGAACCTTGCATGGCAATGCTGACATAGAGTTGACCGGTTTGGACTTATCTATGTCATGAAATGTATCTAAAAATAGAATAGATAGAATAGCACTTCCCCTCCCCCCTCTCAGATCCTTGCCCACTTGTAAGCATTTTTCAAATGGAGTTGGAGTTACACTTTAAGGATCCCATAAATTGGGTTAATAGATAATTGTGAAGATAAGCCTTCAATCTCTTCTTTATGCATTCAAGAGAACGCAGGTAATGGATCAGCACACAGCCTCTACACATAAACAACATAGCACTTTAACATTAACATTCAGTAATTCACAGACCACAGCACACACCCGAGAGTATTGCATGATGTCCTGCAAGCCATAACGTTAATAACAGACATACACATATACGCACAAACATCCTATATCTTTTAATGTTCAGTTTGATTGATAGTGGAACTAAGAAACATTTGACCCGTTCAACTTACGGTTTGGTAACCTGTAACTTCTTCCTGAAGCTCTACTCTTTGTGAACTATGTACTTTTGGTCAGAGGTGGTTTTAAGACACTACTTCCTCACTATCTCCTCCAATATCTTCTTTAGAGAAGTTAGGGTAGCATGTCAATCAAAGTTTTGGAGTTGTGACGACTCTGTACTGAGCAGGAAGTATTTCAAACTTCTAACCTCATAAACCTAGTGCTCTGTGTAATACAGACTCTGTAATGGAGGCACTGTGACAAAATTATCCTGAGATGACATTTATTTTACTTGTCCATTGTCATACAGTATACACGACAGTCACAGTCAGACTCTACATGTGAGCACATGTACGTCATATTGTATGAAGCCTATATACATTCCGGTAATGTGATGGGGCTTCATGTAAACGCACATATCAAAGGTTCTGAATTGACCAGAGAAAGTGAAAGTAGCACTGAATGGCAAGAAAGATTCCACTGCTGGACGGACACACTGACACGGAGATAGATCACAGTTCATGCATGAACTCTGCCAGCATGACAGCAACTAATCCAGCCTGGCAGCAGCAGCACTTTAGACATTGAGGTCACACAATACATCCCTCCCTGCTTTTCTAACTGCAGTTTAAGGTAGACTAATTTAAGTATTTGTATGTCAAAAATATGCCTGAATAAAAATACTATGAGACAGAAAGCATGAATAAAAAATGTGTAAATATAATCACGCAGGGTTCATATCATATATGTTCATGGTGAATAAATGAAAAATGAAGAAAAATACTTTCTAGTCTACCAATCACTCTAAGGGCTTTATCCTACAAATTAACATTCACCATTCACACACAGTCATGGTGCCACCTGCTCATCAGAATCTGCAAGAAACGGCTGATCTTCCGATTAGTAGACCCGCTCTACCTCTGAGCCACAGACGCCCCAGTGCAGCTATGAGCAACCCAGTGGGTTAACCATTCACGTCAGCCTCTCTGTTTGAATTCCAAGTCAGATATCACAATTTCTCACAGCAACAATATATCCCACTTTGCAAAAATAACTATAAGTGGCAATAAATCGGTGGCAATTGGCTTTTAAATCCACTATCACTGGCAGGTAGCCCACACCTAAATACAATCCAATAGTATCTCTGGTGAGCTCATTTAAATAGTAGCTTTACAAATGTGTATGTTACTGACAGTATTGTCTTACAGATATAGATATAGAATAACTTGGTTTTCTTTATATGACCCAACACTTTTAGGGACAGGTCTTCTTCTTGTGAACTAAAAAGTCACTCAAACACTATAGGAAGCTCTGAAGCGTTCAGAAGGAATACAGATATTAAACATGCACTATGTCACTTACAACAGATCAGATAGAACATATGAATATAGAGTACAGTAAAAGCCACAAAAGTCCTTCCTTACTGTATGATGTTCAGTGACATTATGGTGCACTGCTTAGGATAATCTAACATACAGCATTATGTGAGATTTCCTGTTTATCTAAAGAACTGGAGAGAGGAAACTTACCTTTGCTGGAGTTATTTCCTATATGCTCAGCAAGTTTGTCCTCCAGGGCTGGAGATTCTTGCCCTAATCCAGTTGAGGAAGCCTGGCTCTGGCTCTGGGCTGGTATAGGTCTCTGGACCAGGTTCCCCTCACTGCCTGCCCTCATCAGTCTCTCTCCAATCCGGAGCATGCATGAGCGATTACCCTGGGGCTCCTTTCTCAAGCTGAGGCTCTTAGAACCCGCTGATCCAGGTCGACCCAGACGTGAGGAGGACTTGGACATCTTCCCTGCTGGGCTGAGCAATGCCAGGTTAGATACTCCAGGGTTTGTTTGGGTCCCTCGTTCGCAAGTCCCTCTTTTCTTCTTCCTTTTCTGCTGTGTGCTTCTCCTTGATCTTTCTCCTCCTACTGCTCTCCTTTCTGTCCCTCTGCTTCTCTTCTGTCTCTCTTTTCTTCCTCTCATGTAAAGAGGGCTGTATTATCCGTCTGCCAGGTTTTGTCACCCAAATGTCTTTTTTCTTTTGGTTTTTGGAACATTCAATTCAATTCAGTTTATTTTGAAATGCCCCAAATCACAAATTTGCCTCAGAGGGCTTTACAATCTGTTCACATACAACATCCCTGTGCCATGACCTCACATTGGATCAGGAAAAACTTTCAGGGGGAAAAAAGGGAAGAACACTTTAGGAGAGCAAAACCTTGAGGAGAGCAACAGAGGAGGATCCCTCTCCCCGGATGGACAGAAGCAATAGATGTCATGTGTACAGAATGAACAGCATTTACAAAGTTACATAAACACATTACATGAATATGACAATGTATGAATGGAACTCCTGTCCATGAAACAGAAGGAGGTAGAGAGGAGGGGGCGGGGCATCAGCAGGGCCAACGCGGGAGGCCGGCTCACCAGGCATCAGACACCTCCAGGTCCAATGGACCCTATGAGACGTGAAGTCACAATGAGTCCGGGGAGGAAGCAGAGTTAGTAAGGTGCAATGGAGAGATGTAAATTCATCCATAAGCAAAAAGAGAAGTAGGAGATAGGTGCTCAGTGTATCCTAAAACAGGCTTTGTAGTTGAGGAGAATGATTTTAAATGTGATTCTTGATTTTACAGGTAGCCAGTGCAGAGCAGCTCACACAGGAGTAATGTGATCTCTTTTCTTAGTTTTTGTGAGTACAAGAGCTGCAGCATTCTCGATTAACTGGAGGGAATTAAGAGACTTATTAGAGCAGCCTGATAATAACGAATTGCAGTAATCTAGTCTCAAAGTAACAAATGCGTGAACCAGTTTTTCTGCATCTTTTTGATGTGCCTGATTTTTTAAATGTTACGTAAATGAAAAAGTGCAGACCTTGAGATTTGCTTCTCGTTGGAGTTAAAGGACAAGTCTCGGTCAAAGATAACGCCGAGATTCTTTACAGTGGTGTTGGATGCCAGAGCAATGCTATCTACAGCAACCGCATCACCAGATAATTGATCTCTGAGGTGTTCAGGGCCGAGTAAAATAACTTCAGTTTTGTCTGAGTTTAACATCAGGAAGTTGCAGGTCATCCATGTTTTTATGTCTTTAATTTTAGCGGGCTGGTTGGTCTCCTCTGGTTTGATCGATAGATATAATTGAGTATCATCTGCATAACAATGAAGGTTTATGGAGTGTTTCCTGATAATGTTGCCCAAAGGAACCAAATATAAGGTAAATAAAAGTGGTCCAAGCACAGAACCTTGTGGAACGCCATGATTAAGTACAGAGATGAGTCCTTTTATCTGAGTAGAAGGTCATTTGTAATTTTCACCTGTGCTGTCTCTGTGCTGTGGTGTTTTCTATATCCTGACTGAAACTCCTCAAATAAACTATGATGATGTAGAAAGTCGCACAACTGATTTGCGACTACTTTCTCAAGGATCTGAGAGAGGAAGGGAAGGTTAGAGATTGGTCTGTAGTTAGCCAACACCTCTGGATTAGGAGTGGGCTTCTTCAGGAGAGGTTTAATTAAAGCTACTTTGAAGGAATGTGGTACATAGCCTGTTAGTAAAGACACATTGATAATATCTAGTAGAAACCTGAATAGAAACCTGGAGTTGTTCTTCTTTTTCTCTATTATTGATGAGTATTAGGCTGCTCCGCCATTACAGAGGGCCTTCTTATCTGTTTGAAGACTTTCTTTCCATACTAACCGAATGTGATACATTGCCTGTTAGCAAAGAGACATTAATAATATCCAACAGAGAGGTGCCAATTAAAGGCAACACGTCTTTAAGCAGCCTCGTTGGGATGGGGTCCAAGAGACAGGTAGACAGTTTAGAAGTAGAAACCGTTGAGGACAATTGGTCAAGGTTGATGGGAGAAAAGCCATCCAAATAGATACCAGGGCATAGAGCCGTTTCCAAGGCCACTCCTCTCTTGATGACAGGTCGGCAGTGGTTGAGGGCAAGAGATCATCAATCTTGCCTCTAATAGTTAAAATCTTTTCATTAAAGAAATTCATGAAGACATTACTACTGAGGTCTATAGGAATACACGGCTCCACAGAGCTGTGACTATCTGTCAGCCTGGCTACAGAGCTAAAGAGAAACCTGGGGTTGTTCCTATTTTTCTCTATTAATAATAATAATAATAATAATCCATTTAATTTATATAGTGCTTTTCTAGACTCAAAGACACTTTACATTATACACAGCTACGGGGAGCAATGCAGGGTTAAGTGTCTTGCTCAAGGACACATCGACTAGGGCGGGGATTGAACTGCCAACCTCTTGATTGAAAGACGGGCATGATAACCACTGACCCATAGTCGCCCCACAAATTTTACTGATGAGTAATACGCTGCTCTGGCATTACGGAGGGCCTTCTTATATGTTTTAAGACTCTCTCCAAACTAAGCATGATTCAACATCTACATAAATATTAAAATCTCCTACAATAACTTTATCAGTTTTAAGGACCAAACTTGATAGAAACTGTCGCACCGCGGTGAAGTTGTTGGGTTTGTTTTATTTTGTTTGTTCTTTTAGTCTTGTCATTTCCTGTTTTATTTTGAAACAGTAACTCTCCTCTCGTTTCAGGTCACTTACCCTTGCTCATGTGTCACCTGTCTGATTGTATTCCCTGATTCCTGACTGTGCCCACCTGTTTCTCCACTTCCCTCATGGGTACTTATAGTCGGCGTCTTCCCTTGTCCTGTGCCAGTGTGTTCGATTCTGCCCTTGTGTCCGTGCGTTCACTCTAGCCCTGCCATAGTCACTAAGCCTTGAATACCAAGTCATCGTGTTCTTTTGTTTCCTCCGTAAGGAGTGATGTTGGTTTTGATAATCATTCATAGTGCCTCCAGTTTTTAAGGAGTGTTTTTGTTTACATCTCCTGGTGTGACTGATTGCTGATTGTCTCCTGGTGTGAGTGAACGCTGGCGCATCTAGCTGCCGCTGCTCCGCTGCTCTCCGGTTGTTTTATTGTTTTAAAGTTTTTTCGACGATTTTCTGCACAGTTTGCAGCAGACCACCTACTTACTGTCATCCTGTTTAGTTTAATAGGAACTGTGCTTAAAGCGAGTTTGTTGTCCTGCCTACCCGAACGCTGACAGCTACGCTGCTCGGCGAACATCTGCCCGTGGCCGTGGATCATGTGGAGCTACAAGCTTGCTGTGAGCGTTGTGCTCCTGTGGACTGTCCTGTCCCTCCTAATACTCCCAGTATCACCCCTGATCCACTACCTGAGCGCGGAGCTCCTCCAATTTAGATTCCTCCGTTCTGCTCCTCCGCCTGTATTATACAACTTCCCGGACATCGCTCGCCACCGCCGGAGGTACATTCACCGCGGATCGGGGCGATACCACCGCATCGATGACTCCACTGCCATCAACTCCATCTGGTCCTCCACCCGCCGTCAGAAAAAACCAACCCACAGGAAGGTGGACCACACCAAGTTAGCCAGCCTAGCCAGGTCGGCTAACGTTAGCTTCACCAACCAACACTCCGACGTCAAGTTTGGACTATTTAACATCCGTTCCCTCTCAGGCAAGGGACAGCTACTACAAGACCTCCTCCTCGACCACAAGTTGGACTTTCTCTGCCTGACTGAGACGTGGCAAACCCCTGACGACTTCTCTCATCTGAACGAGTCTGTTCCACCTGGGTTTGTTTACACCGCACACCCCCGTCTCATCGGAAGAGGAGGAGGTCTCGCGATACTTCACCGCGAGACTTGGAAGGTCTCGTCATTATCTTTGCCAGTATCCCAGACATTCGAATCTGTGGCTCTACAGCTGAATGGTCCTACTCCAACCGTTTTACTCAACATTTACCGCCCACCCAAACCAAACAAGGACTTCATCAATGAATTCACCACACTTCTCACACACATCTGCTCACTGTCTCCCAACATCATTCTGTTGGGCGATCTGAATATTCACATGGACAACACTAATCATCCACTCACTAAGGACTTCACTTTTTGCTTGGACAGTTTTGGTCTCCTTCAATATATTCACTTCCCCACCCACTCTAAAGGTCACATTTTGGACTTGGTCATTTGCTCTGGTGTCACTCTCCTCAACTGCTCTGCTGTCGATCTCCCTATCTCAGACCACATGCTCATTTTATTTAATTTAAGTTTAACATTATCCAAATACAAACAGTTACGTGTCATATCCTTCCGCAACATCACAAACATTAATCTGGCTGACCTCACAACAGGCATTGACAGTTTCCCCATCATCACCCCCCCACACACCCTGGATCATCTGGTTAATCCTTACAATGATAGTCTCCGTACTCTGCTGAACTCACTTGCTCCCCTCAAAACCAGGACTGTCTCATTCCCCCACTCTGCCCCCTGGTTCTCCCCTCAGCTACGCCAGTTGAAAGCCAAGGGTCGTCAGTTGGAGAGGCTTTTCACCAAAACCGGACTCACGATCCATAAACAGATGCACCATGCCCACATCCTCCTCTACAAAGATGCCCTCTCCTCAGCCAAATCACAATTATTTACTGACAAAATCACTGCTGGTGCTGGGAACACCAGGACCCTTTTCTCTGTGGTCAACAATTCATTCCGCCCCCCAGATTCCCTTCCCCCTCACTTCTACTCCACGGAAAACTGTAACTCCCTAATGTCATTTTTTAACACTAAAATAACTACCATCCATCAGCAACTGACCCCTCATACGTCCAGCTGTCCTTCTACTTTTGTTCCCCCCCCCCGTCTCTGTACCTCTCTCCTGCTTCCAACTCCCCTCTGCCATCGTTTTATCAAAACTCATCCAGACTTCCAAGCCATCCACCTGCCAACTCGACCCCCTCCCATCCTCCCTGGTTATAGCCTCCCTCCCCTCTCTGCTACCCCTGATAACGGCCATCATCCATTCCTCCCTCACCTCTGGTTCTGTCCCATCACCTCTCAAATCCGCTGCTGTTACTCCAATACTCAAGAAACCTGGTTTAGACCCCAACATTTTCAATAACCTCCGTCCCATTTCCAACCTACCATTTCTCTCTAAAATCTTAGAAAAAACAGTGGCATCTCAGATTCAGGCTCACCTCTCAAACAACAATCTCTATGAACAGTTTCAGTCCGGTTTTCGCCCCCGTCACAGCACAGAAACCGCCCTCATCAAGATCTCAAATGACCTCCTCATGGCAGCTGACTCTGGACTACTATCAATCCTCATCCTCCTCGATCTGAGCGCCGCCTTCGACACCATCTCCCACACCATCCTCCTCGACCGTCTAGCCTCCATTGGAATTTCAGATACACCCCTTTCATGGTTTCACTCATATCTCTCTGGCCGTACTCAGTTCATTCAGTTAAAATCATTCACATCACATCCCTCCCTCCTCTCCTCCGGTGTTCCCCAGGGATCTGTCCTTGGTCCTATCCTGTTTATTATCTACCTCCTCCCACTTGGACTCATTTTCCGCAAACATAATATTCAATTCCACTGTTACGCGGACGACACCCAGCTCTATGTTTCTTCCAAACCCTCTTCCACTTCCCCGCCCCCCTCCCTCTGTGCCTGTTTACAGGAAATAAAAAACTGGTTCACCTCAAACTTCCTCAAATTGAACAGCAATAAAACCGAGGTTGTCCTCATCGGCTCCAAGTCCACTCTCACCAAGCATCCCAGTTTCGCCCTCACAATAGACAACTCCTCGGTCTCCCCCTCCCCTCAGGCTAAGAGTCTGGGTGTCGTCCTCGACAGCACACTGTCATTCCACACTCACATCAACACCACCATCCGGTCTGCCTACTTCCACCTCCGAAATATCAACCGCCTCCGCCCTTCACTCACACCCAACAGCGCCGCAATCCTGGTCCACTCTCTTGTCACCTCCCGCTTGGATTATTGTAATTCCCTCCTCTTTGGTCTCCCCCACAAACTCCTCCATAAACTCCAACTGGTCCAGAACGCTGCTGCCCGCATCATCACCAAGACCCCTTCCATCTCTCAC
Organism: Cyclopterus lumpus; assembly: GCF_009769545.1. Classification (NCBI taxonomy): domain Eukaryota; kingdom Metazoa; phylum Chordata; class Actinopteri; order Perciformes; family Cyclopteridae; genus Cyclopterus; species Cyclopterus lumpus. The sequence goes on along the minus strand of NC_046982.1, from coordinate 2,222,541 downwards.
ATCACCCCTGTTCTACGACAACTCCACTGGCTCCCCATCAAACACCGCATTGACTTTAAGATCCTTCTCCATGCATTCAAGGCCATCCACAACCTCGCCCCTCCATATCTGTCTCACCTCCTCCAAATTAACATCCCCACCCGGTCTCTCAGGTCTGCCTCCTCCATCAACCTGACTGTCCCCCCAGCTCGTCTTGACCATGGGGTCAAGAGCCTTCAGCCGCTCTGCCCCTCGCCTCTGGAACTCCCTCCCCCCTGACATCAGAAACATTGACTCTATCATTTTATTCAAAACCCACCTTTTCAGGCAGGCCTATGCCTGACGTGTTCCCCTCTGGGTTGCTCTGCTGCAGACTGTTCTGCTTTTAACTGTGCTGCTTTTTAAATTGTGTCCGATTTTTAAATATGTTGTACGGCGACCTTGAGTGCCTTGAAAGGTGCCTTATAAAACAAATGTATTATTATTATTATTATGTGACGTTGCCTCAGTTTATTTTTCAATTCAGTTTATTTTGTATAGTCCAGTATCACAAATTACAAATTTGCCTCAGAGGGCTTTACAATCTGTACACATACGACATCCCTGTCCCAGGACCTCACATCGGATCAGGAAAAACTCCCCAAAAATAACCTTTCACAGGGAAAAAAGGGAAGAAACCTTCAGGAGAGCAACAGAGGAGGATCCCTCTCCCCGGATGGACAGATGCAATAGATGTCATGTGTACAGAATGAACAGCATTTACAAAGTTACATAAACACATTACATGAATATGACAATGTATGAAAGAGTCCTTCCCTTTTGGTTGGATAACGTTAAAAGTATTTTTGTTTTCCTCCAAGAGTGGAGTGATCTTTTGTTTTGATAATCTTTTATAGCCATGCTTCTTCCTATTTATTTATTGGAAGTAAGTGTGTTCTAGATAAGTTTGATAGCTTATATTTATTTATCTGCCTTGGAGAGTCAGTCTTATCAATAAAGACTACTATACCTGGAAAACCCTGCATCTGTGTCCTGTGTTCTGCCTGGGCGTGACAGTAACTCTGTAAATTCAGATAGAAATTCTGCATATGGTCGCTGGTACAGTATAACAAATGGAATTTGCTGTAATGTTTTCCAGGTTGGGTGTAAAATTAGGGACAGACTGTACAGAGTGAGCCGTGACGCTCCGACAGGGCAGGAAAGCACCCAGTTGCTGGTGCCGAAGAGCCGCCGGGAAAATCATTTCCCGGCGGCTCACTATAACCCGATGGCTGGTCACATGGGATACGATAAAACACTAGACCGGATAACGACACGTTTTTATTGGCCGGGCATCCGGGCAGATGTGCGCCGTTGGTGTGCCTCCTGCCTGGAGTGTCAATTAGTAAACCACCCGGCCATTCCGAGGGCGCCTTTGCATCCTCTGCCATTAATGGAGGTTCCATTCGAGCGAATCGCCATGGACCTCATCGGGCCATTTCACCGGAGTGCACGCGGATATCGCTTTGTGTTAGCCCTGTTGGATTACGCAACACGATATCCGGAGGCAGTGCCGTTGCGCAACATTTCTGCAAAAAGTGTCGCGCAGGCGCTGTTTCAGGTCATTTCCCGAGTCGGAATCCCGAAAGATATTCTGACTGACCAGGGCACCCAGTTTATGTCAAGAACACTGAGAGAACTTTACGGGTTACTGGGCATTAAGTCTATTTGGACCAGTGTGTACCACCCACAGACAGACGGTCTGGTGGAGCATCTGAATAAGACTTTGAAGTCCATGATCCGTAAATTTATTAATTAAGATGAACGTAATTGGGATAAATTGCTTGACTCTCTGTTTGCAGTGTGGGAGGTCCCCCAGTCCTCCACAGGATTTTTTCCCTTTGAACTTTTGTTCGGCAGGACTCCGCGTGGGGTACTCGACCTGATTAAGGAAAACTGGGAGGAGGGGCCGAGCACCAGCAAAAACGAGATCCAGTACGTCCTGGACGTGTAACGGCTGTACAAAAGAGGCACAAGGCTGAGACAATTCGCACCGGGCGAGAAGGAACTTGTATTGCTTCCTTCTTCCAACTCTAAACTCCTCGCCAAGTGGCAAGGGCCCTTTGTGGTCACACGGCGAGTGGGGGATGTTGACTATGAGGTGGTGCATTCTGACAGGGGCAGAGCTACACAGCTCTACCACCTCAACCTTCTGAAAGCGTGGAGGGAGGCGGAGTATGTTTCTCTGGTGACCGCAGTATCTGAGAGAGAGGAGCTGGGGCCTGAGGTCCCAAAATCCACTAATCCGGCCTCGCTCCTTTGTGAAGACCATCTCTCCGGGACCCAGAGAACAGACATTGCCCAGTTACAGGAGCAGTTTGCTGACGTGTTCTCTCTCCTGCCAGGATGCACACACCCCAGGTAGCCAAAATGACCTGGCCCAGAAAAGCGTCGGCCCGGGTCCGGTTTGCGACTCTGCTGAGACTCGGCATGAATGACGCCCCAGAATCAGGCCGAGTACACTGGCCCGATTCCGGTGTCCGGCACTGCCGAAACTGGGCCGCAATCAAATATAACCTGGGCCAGCAACGGCACAAACCCGGCCCGCTGGATAAAACGTGTTGGCCCGGTTCCAGTTTGCGACTCAGTCGGCTGAGACTCGGCATGAATGACGCCCCAGAATCGGGCCGAATACACTGGCCCGATTCCGGCGTCCGGCATTGCCGTCACTGGGCCGCAATCAAATATAACCTGGGCCAGCATCGGTACAAACCTGGCGCGCCGGAAGAAACGCGTTGGCCCGGGTCCGGTTTGCGACTCGGCATGAATGACGCCCCAGAATCGGGCCGAATACACTGGCCCGAACCCGGCACACAAGAAGAAACGCGTTGGTCCGGGTCGGTTTGTGACTCGGCTGAGGCTGGATGAATGGCGCTCCAGAATCGGGTTGAATATATTCCTCATCATGACACAAAATACTTATTTTACTGACTCAATTAATCATGAAGCTCACATTGTTTGGTAATAATAAGAATTATGTGAATAGTGATAAATGTATTTCAAGAAAAGTGAAAACCATTAACCAAATAAAGAAAGGTACACCTCATATTCAAATGTAATTTTAATTATTTGCAACAGTTATTAAAATGAATATTATGCATTTTGGACGTTTTCGCAAACAAAAACAGTCCAATAAATGCCAAATAAGATCAAATAAGATAATAAATGATACATAATAATAATATATAATTATATATTAATAAGATCAAATAAGACATGTAGACCAAAATGTTGCAGTGAATTTGTATGAATTAAAGCACACTGTTAAAAGGGTCAATTAAATTGAAACTCAAACAACTGCCAAACAAGACCACACCGTGGTCGCGACCTGTCCCTCCAGCATCATGGCTTCACTTTTAAAATCCGGAGGTTGCAGCCTGGTAGAAACGGAGACAAGAAAGAGTTGTGAGATCTCACAATAAACAAAAGATAAATGGTAAATCTATCGATAGCATTGCAAACCGTTCTCACTCCTTATGTATCGAATATCGTGTCTGTATATAATGTCTGACACCGTCAACTCCTGTGCGACACACTGTATGTGACGCACAATACTGCTGATGTAGTGTAAAGTGTGAGATAGTCCACACAAGCCAGAATGATGAATGGATCAAACCACACCAGTGCTGTAAACATGCGTAACTAAGTTGTTAGTAGGGTTGTCACGATACCAAATTCTAACTTCGATACGATACCTGCCATAAATATCACCATACCCGATACTTAGGATACGATACCAGAATTCGATACGATACCACAAATACGATACTGGTATATTTATCTATAATAGTAATGAATAAAACATCTGTATGGTTCCCTTTTTACCAGCTTGTTCCTGCCCAGCTTTTTCAACACTTGGCATTAACATTAGTATTAGCCACCAGCAAGATAATAATGGAAACTACATGGTGCCATCATAGCGTTGATTATACACGGCTATGTAGGCCTTTCATCTAACCAGATGACTACATAGTTCCTTCCATAAGTATGAGCAATTGTAGAGTTCATTTTGCATCAATTGTGTTTCATTTAGTATACGTGTGCATTGTGACCTCATGATCATATAGACTGGTCGTTAAACTAGACTAAGGCTACAGTGTTAGGCTGTATGTGGGTGAGCTTAAGGTGTGCATCATGTTTATAGTCACATTTGATTACCCGTCGTTCTTTGAACTCTTTGAAAAGTTCAGGGTGTCTGTCTGAAAGGTGCTTTGCCATGTTTGACGTGTCCCTTGGTCTGAGCTTTGAAACAAGTTGTGCAGACGGGTCTCTGTGTGTCAGTGGGATTTCCTGAAAAAAAGAAGCCCTTGACTAACCAGCAGAGAGTGTGCGTTTTCAGATTTCGCTTCTGGCATCTTTTTTTTACAAAAAAATCTCAAAAGCTCCGGCACTTGACGCCATGTTGTCTCCCCAGCGGAGCGCTGCCTGTTAGTGTGTGAGCGCAGTGCAGTCCCACCCCCTTGCAGCCAAAGCGCTGGGCAGCATTAAAAGAGCGGAGCAGTGAGTGTGCTCTGATCGCATGCTATTTTAATAAAGTATCGATACTAAAAATATGCAAAACTGTATCGTTTTGAACGTACTGGTACCGCGGTACCTTTTTAGTATCGGTACACCGTGCAAGTTGTTAGTCAAGTCAGTCGTTAGTGTAGTAAGTCACAGACTCAGATCTCTTTTCCTAAACCAACAGTAAAATAAGTGGTTTTGTTGCCGAAACCTTACCTCCCTGTCGAGGTGGACATTTCTTTTTCTGTATAAGACACGTATGCATGTAATGAGCCCCTAACACATCCAAAACAGACACTATAGGGGAACGTAGTCATTGTTTGAAGTAGCACTGACTGGTGATTGACACATTGGAATGAAAATGTGTTGAGTATTGAAAGCACACCTACTAAGACTGTGGTTCAGGGGTCGATTGGCCGTTCTCTTCTCGGTCAGATGCCAGCTGGAGCCATGGCTTCATGAAGCGCTCTGTGCAGTTACAGTGATGCGACGGACTGATTCTTTAAAAGGAAAAGATACAACGATCACTGGCCATGTTCATAAAAAACTAGTCAAGTCAATTCCATGAAAGTGCTATACTGTTTGCTTTACATCAAAATAGACCATAAAAGGATCAAAAGGAGTTAAGGAAACGTATAATGTAATACATTCAGCGCATAGTGTGTGTCTGCCATGTGAATATAATTACATGTTAACTATGAAGAACCTTGTACAAGTTTGATATCTAAATACCCGATTTAGAGCTCCGACATGTTGAAAACTGGTATGTTGGTGACACTTACTACAATACTCAATGCTGTGGAGCAGTTCTGAATCGTCTAGACTTGAAGGTGTGGACAGGGGAAGGTGGAGCAATAATGTTTGGGGCAGCGGGCAGTGCAGTTGGGCGTCTTTTCTTTCCTTTAGAGTTTTCAGGGCTGCTCCATGTCGCTTTCACTGTCGGAGTACCATATTTGTGTGGTTCTGTTGAACAAAGGAACTTGTGTAAGGAATATAATGAATAACAAGAAGCTCTATATGAATTTAGTGTTTATCTAACATGGGTGACTACAGGTTTCCTTTGTTTTAAAACAAAAACAAACAAAAAACGTGTGTTTCCAGACATTTAATGATAGTGGATCCTGACTTTCTACATAGATTAGAGGACTTAATGTCACCGCTCAGTCATTGTGAACAAGTGCAAATACAAAAATAATTCAAACCAAAGAAGACCTGGAATTGAAGGTAGTCACCGTGTAGCATACCCCTCCGACAGATGGTCTTGCATTTGACTGTGATTTTAGTTTTTATTAATAGTTCCCAAAATTAACTAGCCGTGTACAAAGACACAACACGTTATGTATTAGCTTACCCTTCGTTAGCATTAATATAGCATACACGCAAGTCCTTACAGTTAAGCTAATGTCCTTGAAACATACACAGTTATTACATTCATTACAAAGAAACTAACCTTGACGGGGGAGTGCTAAAACCTTTAATTTAGTCTTTGTTTTGTGTTTAAATCGGACATATTTGCAGTAAACGTAACCTTAAATCCGTGCACAATGCAACTTCCTGTGTAACTCCACGAACCGCCTTCAAAATAAAAGCATCTTCTTTCAAAACAGGAAACGAGACACATCTTGTTCAAGGCTGTCAACAACATGAAACAAAAAAGAACAGAATTGATTGACAAACAGCCAAAACACAAATGGGGTTACTTACACACTGGTCCATATTGATGGCAGCAAAACTGTAGTCTGGAAAGACAGAAATGACAAAAATGTAATATCTAAATGTTGTATTTTCATGTGACATTGATATTACAATTTATACAATTCACAATAAGTCTCTGAGCTCTTGTATAAAAGTACTGCATTTTTATATATACATACAATTTTTATTTACAAGCCATTAAGGTGGAACATGCATGCATCAATAATGCCTCCATATTTCAATAGATTATTTTAGGACTATAAAGTGAAAAGAGAGCTCATATATTACTATCTATTATTAGTAAAGAAAACAAATTAAGCCTTTAGTTTGTGGTAGCTAGCGGACTCCGCAGTATTGTGGCTGAGTGTCGACTGACTCCGCTATCTTCCGGTTAGATGCGCCAGATGTGAGCCAGCTTTGGCCCATTTCATTTTTGCCATATCCGTCCCAGATGTAACGGGTCTATTCTGGGCCATGGCAGCCGGGTTTATCGGCAACCAGCAGTGGGTTCTGTCCGGCTAATGGCTGAATCTGGGCCCAATCTATCATTAAAAAAATACTTTATAATGAATTACAAAATTCACGGCAAAATACTCTACTTTAATCTATGCCGTACACAAGGCGAAAAAAACGTCTGCTAAATCGTATAAATACATTTTGATTTCAGGAGCTAAAACATTGCAATGCAATTTCGCCACATTTCCATTAAATTAACGTTAAAGTTACTCCAACCATGCTCGCCTTTGCGGGCCTGCTTTTAACACCGTTATAGATACGTTGTTGCATGTGTCTGTGCTCAAATGACTGATCAGATAACAGCATTATTCGGGTCCTCAGGACAGGTTTTCTAGCTAACCTAACTAAAGTCAGGGGAGGTTGTTAGCTTGAAAACGTGCTGGTACAGGCCTTCTAGTGCTGACCTCCCCTCACTCAGCATGCTAGCTAGAACACCTGTCCTCTTGGATGAATCGAGCCGCTAAATAAAATTTATTTTATGTGGAACTCACTCTACTAGCTGGTTTCAACTCGAAAGGATCTGAACCTTAGTATAATTAGAACTAGCATTCATTGGGTACTATGCATAGTATATTCTCAGGCCGAGGTTTGCTAACTTGCTACAAGTGTGGTCAACAGTTGAATAAACACGGGTCAGGTGGACAAATTGAGCTTCTAAATGTGTTAAGTATACATCTCCCACCATATTTGAACAATGTAGTAATGCTGGTACTTACCACAAAGACAGAGGTCCGTGGAGAAAGAAAAGAAAGTGCGCGAACAAGGTCTGGTCCTTTTATACAAGCCCCCTAGTATTTAAAACTTTTACACCGCCAGTTTAAAATACTTTTTTTTATTGTGTAGGTTTATATGAGCGAGACAACTTTGAGGGATATCTTAATGTTATTACATATATGTAATGTAATATGTATTATGTAATACAACTATCAAAGGAATGTGTGTGCCGTTCGTTCCCCCACGAGGTTGCAACACAACACGTGTCTGCTCTCACATTCCCATTATTTTACCCCAAAACGAAGACAAGCCACAGTATGGATGTCAAAAAATGGTTGTATTATAAATAATAAACAATTTAAAAACAGTAATAAAAACTATGTCTACAATAACTGAATATATACAGAACAAATAGGCTACATAAGTGTACAGTGTATTTATATTACACAGGTTGAAATGTTTAAAGTGATTGAAGTGTGTTGTGGTCTACTGGGAGCTCAGCTGGTTGTGCAGTCTGATAGCAGCAGGAAGGGAGGACTTGTGGTTCCTCTCCTTCACACACCGGGGGTTAAGCAGACAGTGATGAAGGAACTGTGCAGGACACCCTGCGCTGCCAGGGTGTCCTGCATGGGGTGGGAGGGGTTGTCCATCAGGGATGATAGCTTAGCCATCATCCTCCTGTCTCCCACCGTATCCAGCGACACCCCAGCACATGGCCTTCTTTACCAGTTTGTTCAGTCTCTTCCTGTCAGCTGTTGAGATGCTGCTGCTCCAGCAGACCTCTCCATATAAGATGGCTGATGCTACCACAGAGTCAAAGAAGTGCTCCCTGCACTCCTGAAGACCTCAGTCTCCTCAGCAGAAAGAGTCTGCTGTGTCCCTTTTTATAGAGTGCATGTGTGTGGTCAGACCAGTCCAGTTTATTGTTGTGAACACCCAGGTATTTATAATATTTTACAATCTCAATGCATTCATTGGATTGGTTCCGGAGGAGAGCGTTTACCCTGGAGGAAGTCCACCACCAGCTCTTTGGTTTTACCAGAGTTGATCTGGCAGCGGTTCCGCTGGCACATCCTATGAAGTGGTTCAGTTCTCTGTATTCCCTGTTGTCATCGGCGGAAATGAGGCAGAGCACTTTTGTGTTTGAAGTCCCAGGTTTATATGGTAAAGCGGAATGGTGCCAGAACGGTTCCTTGTGGGGTCCCTGTGCTGCCACCAGGTCTGACTCACCCCCGTCTCCACACATACTGTATAGGGTTGGTGAGGGGGTCCACCCCTGTCTGCTCCAGCTTGACGTTCCTCAGTAGCAAAGGATGGATGGTGTTGAAGGAACTGGAGAAGTCTACAAACATGACTCTCACAGTGCTTCCAGCCTTTTCCAGGTGAGCAACGCAGTGGGTCCAGAGATGAGCTCACCAGGGGGCGGAGATGTACAAGGACCAACCTCTACATAGACTTCATTAGGTGGGATGTTAAAGTCCGGCCTGAAGCTGTTGAAGTCCTTGGGCCGCGAGGTCTGGTACCACGCAAGATGTCTTCCATAATTGTGGTACTTTACGCAGCCTCAAGCTCAAGTTGAAGACATGCTCCACTATCCTGCACAGCTGATCTGCGCTGATGATGTCTGTTGCGTCTCAAATCCGTCGAGGGATTCTTGTCCCTTTGAAGAAAGACCGATCACAAAATAGCCGAATTCGAATAAAAGTTTAAGATCAACTTTAATAACAAAAATTATTTGAAGGATATAACAAATTCAAAAATCATCTATGTTCCGCAAAACAGAGCTTGTCCTTAAGCAATCCGACAGACCACAACTGCACCGAGAGAACTGCTATTTTCTGGTTATAAAGCACTTTTGCAGCCTGCCTTATTTCGATATCAGTATTGGGTGTTGTGTATTGTCTTCATCTGCTCCATATAGCACAGGTTGAAATGTTAAAGGGATTGAAGTGTTTTATGGTCTTTGGGAGCTCAGCATGATTGTGCAGCCTGACAGCAGCAGAAAGGAAGGACTTGCGGTACCTCTCCTGAAGGAGCTGTGCAGAGCTGCCAGAGTATCCTGCATGGGATGGGAGGTGTTGTCCCTCAGGGATGATAGCTTAGCTATCACCCTCCTGTCTCCTACCACCTCCACCATATCCAGTTGACACCCCAGCACAGTCTCTTCCTGTCAGCTGTTGAGATGCTGCTTCTCCAGCAGACCACTCCCTAGAAGATGGCTGAGTCAAAGAAGGTCTTTAGGAGTGCAGTGAGCACTCCTGGAGACCATGTCTCCTCAGCAGATACAGTCCGCTCTGTCGTCAGAGAACTTTTGTATGTGGCAGTTAGCAGAGTTGTGTCCTATGAAGTCCCAGGTTTATATGTTGAAGAGGAATGGTGCCAGAACAGTTCCTTTTGGGGCCCCTGTGCTGCAGGACAGGTCTGACTCACACCCGTCTCCACACATACTGTGGATGGTTGGTGAGGGGCTCCACCCCCGTCTGCTCCAGCTTGATGTCCCTCAGTAGCAAATGCTGGTTGCCGATAAAACCGGCTGCCATTTCTCAGCCAGATTCTATAGCCGTTTCTATAATGCCAGATTGGTCCGCCATCAACGGGCCAGAGCCAGTTTTAGTGCTCGTTGCCGATAAACCCGGCTGCCATGTCCCAGCCAGAATAGGCCCGTTTCTGTAATGCCAGATTTAGCCCAGATTCAGCAGCCATCAACGGGCCAGAGCCGTTTTAGTGCTGGTTGCCGATAAACCTGGCTGCCATGTGTCAGCCAGAATAGACCCGTTTCTGTAATGCCAGATTCGGCCCAGATTGGGCCGGAACACAGCCGAGTCAGCCGACACTCAGCCACAACACGGCCGAGTCCGCTGGCTACCTGGGACCTGATCATGTACCAGATTGAGACTCCTCCGGGCGTGACGGTCCGGTTACGGCCCTACAGGTTACCTGAACAAAAAGTGCCTGATGTAGCCCCATTGTTCTTGTGGTCAAGAAGGATGCGTCTATAAGGTTCTGCTTGGACTATCGCAGGGTGAATGATCTGTCACGGTTCGATGCTTACCCAATGCCCCGGGTCGACAAACTCCTGGACCGACTGGGCACTGCGCGTTTTTTTACGACCCTGGATTCAACCAAGGGCTACTGGCAGATTCCTCTGTTGCCAGAGTCCAAGGAAAAAACGGCCTTCTCCACTCCGTTTGGTTTATACCAATTTACCACGCTTCCCTTTGGGTTGTTCGGGGCCCCAGCCACTTTTCAATGCCTCATGGACCGGGTGCTGCATCCGCACGCTGCATATGCTGCCGCCTACTTGGATGACGTCATCATCCACAGCACCACCTGGGCGGAGCATGTGCAGCGGGTGGGTGCGGTGCTGGAGTCCCTGAGGCAGGCAGGGCTCACCGCCAACCCGGGAATGTGTGCAGTTGGACAGAGGGAGGTACGGTATCTGGGGTACCACTTGGGCATTTTTATAACCCTGGATTCAACCAAGGGCTATTGGCAGATTCCTCTGTCGCCAGAGTCCAAGGAAAAGACAGCCTTCTCCACTCCATTTGGTTTATACTTGGGCGCCGGGCAGGTGCGCCCTCAGGCAGTTTTTGGGGCTGGTGGGTACTACAGGCGGTTTCGCAGATTTTACCTGCCCCTTGACTGACCTGACCCGGAAAGGTGCCTCAGATCCGGTCCAGGGGACGGAGCAGTGCCAGTTGGTGTTCGAGAAGGTAAAACAAGCTCTCTGTGGGGAACCACTCCTTCACACACCTAACTTTTCTCTTCCTTTTACTCTGCAGACTGATACGTCGAACAGAGGGCCGTTTTGTCCAAGCAGGTAGAGGGGGTTGACCGCCCGGTCCTGTACATCAGCCGGAAGCTGTCGGAGAGGGAGGCCAGGTACAGCACAGTAGAGAAGGAGTGCTTGGCCATCCGGTGGACGGTCGACTCCCTGCGCTACTACCTCCTGGGGCGCTCTTTAACCCTCTGGTCGGACCACGCTCCGCTCCAATGGCTCCACCGCATGAAAGATACCAACGCCCGGATCACTCGGTGGTATCTGGCTTTGCAGCCTTTTAATTTCAAGGTGAACCATAGGCTGGGGACGCAGATGGTCGTGGCAGACTTCCTCTCCCGCTCTCAAGGGAAAGGGGGGGAGTAGGTTAGGCCGGATGGCACCCTGGCCTAAGACGGGCGGTGGAGGTATGTGGCAGAGGGGTGTGGTTAGTCTCAGCTGCAGAGGGGAGGGAGTGGGGGTGTGGTTCAGGGAACAGTGCGTAATAGTAGTAGCTGGAGAACGGGAGGGAGAGCGGGGAGCAGACGCTGACCGAGCGTGCGGAAGCAGAACGGAAACTTAACATAATGAGTCCACATTTAATTATCCTGTTTTGTTGCACTGCTGAAATAGTGTTGTTAACCTTTCTGAGGTTATTTTGTACGACGACTCTTCTGGTTACTTTGATTTAATTAATTTAAGTGGCTGTGGGACAGACACAATCTCTGTAGAGTTATGGTTACTGGTGGGTAACTGCTCGAATGGAAGTGTAGAGAAGGGTGTAAGACTACAACTCTGCTTCTGCTTCCTGATCTGAACCCTAGGTTGCTATGGATTATGTCCGTTAATCAACCTGGTCAAATTTGCAGAAATGACACACGCTCCAGCCAAAGTGGGATGAATGCCGTCTCTTCTCATCAGATCAGGCTTTCCCCAGAAAGCCTGCCAGTTATCTACGTAGCCCACATTGTTTGCTGGGCACCACCTCAACAACCAGCGGTTGAATGACGACATGCAGCTATACATGTCATCCTCAGGTTCCATGTGTTAGAAGGGATTGAAAGTTAGTGAAGCACGTGATGGTGTGAGTAGGTGGACGGTGAAGTGGCTCCCGAGTCTTTGCTTTATTCTTGTTTATTTACCCCAGTTATTTTAGGGATATCAGTCAATGCAGAACATTTAAGTCATTTTCGACAAGTCAACCGATATTTATTATGTCAAAGAAGCAGTCTCGTCGCCGAAAACCGAGTGAAAAAGAAAGCGCTTCTGAGACCACCAGCCAGACTTGTGGTCTGATGGCGTGAGTAGGTGGACGGTGAAGTGGCTCCCGAGTCTTTGTTTTATTCTTGTTTATTTACCCCAGTTATTTTAGGGATATCAGTCAATGCAGAACGTTTAAGTCATTTTCGACAAGTCAACCGATATTTATTATGTCAAAGAAGCAGTCTCGTCGCCGAAAACCGAGTGAAAAAGAAAGCGCTTCTGAGACCACCAGCCAGACTAGTCAAGCTAGCATGGAGCTAACTGAGCACTTTGACCAACTCCGCTCTGGGCTGCTTTCAGAGCTCACTCAGGCTATCCACGCAGTCATAAGCTAGGAGATAGACACAGCTTTGTCCCTTCTCAACTTGACTCTGAAGGAAGTAAGATCCCTGTACGAATCACACGAAGAACGGATCTGTGGAATTGAAACTACTCTCGACCAAAGCGAACAAAGGCTTGTTCAGGTTGAAGCTGAGCTAAGCACCGTTCAGACCGAAAATGCCAGGTTGAAGGAGAAAGTTGACGATTTGGAAAATCGCTCGCGCAGGCTCAACTTAAGGGTCGTGGGCATTCCTGAGAAGGTGGAGGGGTCCAACCCGATTGCTTTTATGACACTTTTTTTCGAAGAAGTATTTGGAAAAGATATTTTCCCGAACTCCCTCGTTCTCGCTCGTGCACACAGACTGGGGCCAGCCAAGTCTGAGATAAACGGTAAACAACGCCCAAGAGTCCTTATCGTTGCATTCCACAATTTCCAAGACAAGCAATGGATCATCGTTCAGAGACGTCAGCGGGAAATGGAGTGTTTTTCCACAAGGATGTCAGTGCCGAGTTGGGACGCAAGCAGGCAGCATTCAAAGAGGTGAAGGCTATGCACTACGCAAAGAGGATCAAGTTTAGAATGGTGTACCCTGCCTGCCTCCGAGGGTTGTTTAACTTGACAGAGTTACACTTTTACACACCCGGAAAGGCAATGGCATTCTCCCGCGAGCACTGTGGCTCCATTGCCTCTGATACACCTGCACCCACTCAGGCTTGAGGTAGGCTATTCCATGCTGTTATTTGACTCGATCACAGTGTGTGAAGAGTAGGCTGTACATTGGAAATTAAGTTGGACTGTCTTGTCACCATAAATGTGGCCATGGCCTTTTTTTCCCCCAATTTATTCAAAGCCACCTGTATGGGTTTCTGTTTTGTTTTGATGTATGACTTTGGGAGCCACACCAGTGGCATTTGTATTTTTTATTTTTTTCTCTTAGGAAATGTCATTCGGAAGGTCTGTAGTTTGGTTAAGCCTGCGATGCTCCTCAGATTCATTTTTAGAGGAGGATCTAGGAAAGTGTTGTTGTTGTCACTCATGTTGTTGTGTTTATTCTTTGAATTTGTTTTCTTTTCCACCCCCCATTTTTTCATTTTTCACATGGGTTAGCCCAGGGCACGCGCCTTTATCTCATTTACTTCAGCTTTATGTAAAGCTTTGGAGAAAACATGTCTACTTACACTATGATCTTACCGCCCCCTCAAGTTTCTGTAATATACTGTACAATCCCTTTTGCCAAAACACACTGAAATGGCTGCGTCTTCTGATAGATTAAACAGTAACTCAGTAGTACGCTTTGTTTCATGGAATGTTAAGGGGTTGAATGGACCAATCAAACGATCCAGAGTTCTCGCTCACCTCAAATCTTTCAATGCCGATATTTTATTTCTACAGGAGACACATTTACGGTTGAAAGATCACATTCGTTTACGTAAAGCTTGGATTAGCCAAGTATTTCACTCAAGACATAATGGTAGCTCAAAAGGCGTTGCTATTCTCATTAATAAGAAAGTGCAGTTTACACCAACAGAGGTCATCACCGACCCTTATGGTCGCTTTGTTATAATTAGTGGCTGTCTTTACCAGACCAATGTTCTTCTAGTCAATGTTTACGCTCCTAATTGGGATGACACAGAGTTTGTTAATAAGCTTCTGTCCTCGCTCCCAAACTTGGACACACATAAACTGATCCTGGGAGGTGACTTAAATTGTACCATCAATCCTATTTTAGACAGGTCATGTCCAAAAAAACCATCACCCTCAGGCATGGCTAAGGCATTCGCAACATTTATGGGGCAGAGTGGCTGTATCGATCCATGGCGGTTTCTCAACCCTACTTTGAAGCGCTTTTCTTTCTTCTCCCCAGTCTACCGTTCTTTTTCTCGCATAGATTATCTTTTCATCGACAGCTCATTTACTCCTTCAATTAAATCTGTTGACTACTCATCCATCATTATCTCTGATCACGCCCCTGTTGTTCTATTTCACATGTGGCGTTTACCAAAAGGGAACACTCTAAGGAAGTCTTAAGCTTCCATCCATCCATTATCACCCGCTTATCCGGGGTCGGGTCACGGTGGCAGCAGGTTCAGCAGGCCGACCCAGGCTTCCCTCTCACCCACAACACTTTCCAGCTCATTCTGGGGGATCCCGAGGCGTTCCAAGGCCAGCCGGGAGATATAATCCCTCCAGCGTGTCCTCGGTCTTCCCCGGGGCCTCCTACCAGTTGGACGTGCCCGGAAAACCTCTAATGGGAGGTGTCCAGGAGGCATCCTGACTAGATGCCCGAACCACCTCAGCTGACTCCTTTCGACACGAAGGAGCAGCGACTCGACTCCAAGCTCCCCCCTGATGTCCGAGCTCCTTACCCTATCTCTGAGGGTGAGCCCGGCCACCCTACGGAGGAAGCTCATTTCGGCCGCTTGTATCCGAGTCTTAAGCTTAACTGATTCTATTCATAAACTTGACCAGCTCTATTCAGAATCCCCCAATGCTGAGTTACATAAGAAACGGATAGAATTGCAAGTCAAACTGAACATTCTAACTACGAAACACGCAGAGCAACTTCTACTAAAAACCCGTGGGACCTCCTATGAATATGGGGATAAATGTAGTTGTTTACTTGCTCACCAATTAAAGTGGCAGGCCGCATCTCGTCTTATCCCCCAGGTTAAAGGTGAGCATGGTAATTTAGTTTCAGACCCAAAACACATAAATTACATATTTACTTCACATTTCATCTCACTTTATTCTTCAGACTTCCCCACAGACATAACACCCATAACAGCCTTTTTGAATAATATAGAGGCCCCCTCTCTTGACCAAACAGTTGTCTCATCTCTGGAGTGAGAGTTGGAGATAGGGGAGATCATTGGAGCCATTATGTCCATGCAGAATAATAAAACTCCAGGTGTGGACGGATACTAAGAAGTTTAAGGACCAGCTTGCGCCACTCCTCCTGGAAGTTTTCAATGAATCTTTAAATAGAGGCTCTTTACCCACCACTTTCTCTCAAGCGTCCATTTCACTTCTTCTCAAGAAAGACAAGGACCCCACCCACTGTGGATCCTACCATCCAATATCTCTCTTGAACATGGATGCCAAGATTCTAGCTAAAGTTTTAGCCCTCCGCCTGGAAGATCCACTCCCTAAAATTATATACGAAGATCAAACAGGGTTTATTAAAGGTCGACACTCATTTGCAAACATCCGCCGCCTGATTGATATAGCATACACAAAAAATACAGTTGTTGTGCCCGAAGCAGTAATTTCTCTGGATGCTGAGAAAGCATTTGATCGGGTTGAATGGCAGTATTTATTTGCAGCTTTGGAAAGATTTGGCAAGATTTGTGCCCTCGATGGACTGGCGGCCTGTCCAGGGTGTCCCCTGCCTTCGCCTTATGTCAGCTGGGATAGGCTCCTAATGAGGATAAGCGGTATTGAAAATGGATGGATGGATGGAAAGATTTGGTTTTGGCGCCACCTTCATTAAATGGATTAAGCTTTTGTATAAAGATCCCAAGCGTGCGTACAAACCAATGGCTTGCAGTCATCCTTTTTTCCTTTGACAAGAGGCACAAGACAGGGATGCCCACTTTCCCCACTTTTATTTGCGATCGCAATCGAACCACTTGCCATAGCCCTACGAACTACACCAGCATTTCCGGGCATATTTAGAGGGGGAATTGAGCACAGGGTCTCACTGTATGCTGATGACTTGTTGATTTATGTTAGTGTAAGATTCGTGTTCAAAGCTCCGGGTCCCGTGGCCGCAGGAAATTCAGGATTCGAGTTAAAGTTTAACAATATTTAATGGCAAAGATAATACTCATGTAGCGTTCACGATCGTGGGGCCAGAAAGGAGGAACTCTCCACAGACGGAGTGCAGCTCCCAGGGAGCCACAGACCGGGGCTGTCTCGAGTCTCCAGACCAGTAGAACCATGTCTCCCCAGAACAAATGCTCGGTCGTTAGTATGGTCATGCAAATGAATTCACACCTAAAGGTTAGTTCCATTGGTCAGTTCAAAGGATGCCGTCGTTCTGTTCGCTACGCCAATTAGTAAACAGGCGAGGTCAAAGCTCACTCTTCCGGTCAAGGACAGGAAGTTCCCCTTCACAATAAAACCCTATTATCCTGCCTTCCGAATAAAAGCAACACATTAGGTTTCAATCGGCATCCATTTTAACTATTGTCTAAACAATAAAACATTCATTCATTCTCATGCATCATACAGTTAATCATTACATTTGTCATTAAAACAGAATAATAAAACAGTGATCCTCTTTTATGTTTCATAATACATTCCTCCAGAATATTCCTCATAATATCCCAAATTAATTATCATATCTTTCTTTATGTATTAATTTAAAACATAAACTTCTCTTATCTACATGTGCAAATATATAAAATCCACTACAACCTAACATTAGTCACCCAACCACTATTGCTTCCTCTATTGTGTCTATCCTGAAGGAGTTTGGAATGTTCTCTGGATATAAGCTCAATCTGCAGAAAAGTGAGCGTTTTAGACTCAACTCTCCAACTCCTTCCAGGCTAGTACCCTCCTTTCCTTTTCGCCTTTCTGAAGATGGGTTCAAATATTTAGGAATTCATATTACCAAATCTTTCACTTCTCTTCATGCATCTAATTTAACAACATTAGTTAACCAAATGAAGGATGCCTTTAAAAGATGGTCTGCTCTACCACTTACCTTGATGGGTCGTATAAATGCAGTGAAGATGAATGTGCTTCCAAAGTTTTTATACATATTTTAATGTTTACCTCTTTTTCTTACTAAATCATTTTTTAAAAGAATTAGTCAAGCTGTGAACTCGTTTATATGGGGCAACCAAACACCCAGAGTTAAGAAGAACCTTTTACAAAGGCAGCGTTGTGTTGGCGGACTTGCTTTGCCAAGCTTTATCCACTACTACTGGGCTGCTAATAGTAAAAAATACTCTGTTTGTTGGCTACACTCTCCTTATACAAGCTGGTGTGTTCTAGAAGAACAATCATGCAAACATTCTAGCCTTAGGGCCTTAATTTACTCATCCTTACCTATAAGACCTTCCAACTCCACCTCTCATCCTATAGTACTCTCTACTCCAATTTCGCTCTCATTACAAATTCATGTCTGCCTTAACCCTCGGCCCTATTCACAAAAAACATATTTTTCGTCCCTCTGGACCTATCATTTATGTAGTGGTGGAGGAAGGGTATTTACTGTTTTGAGGACCTTTATAGTTCTAAAACACTGGATAGTTATGAGAAGCTACAGAGATTGCATGACCTCCCAAGACAACTGTTTTTTCAATATCTCCAAATACGGCATTTTCTCAAGGCTAATTTACCCTCCTTTCCCTCCCTGCCTAACCATGAACTCTGGGAAGACATAACTCTTTTAAAACCAGAAAAAGGAATTATTTCAGTTTTATATCAGAAATTGCTTTCTTTGGAAAACCACAACTTGGCAAAAATTCAGGCTAGTTGGGAGGAGGAGTTAGGAATGGAGTTGGGAGATTATTGGGACCACGCACTGGAAAGAGTTAATTCATCATCATCCTGCGCCCGCCTCGCACTCATTCAGTTTAAAGTGCTACATAGAGCACATTATAGTAAGGCAAAACTGGCGAAAATGTATCAGGGGGCTGATGCTAGTTTGCAGGTGCTCTTTTTCACCTGCAAATCTCACTCACAAGTTTTGGTCCTGCCCCTCCCTTGAAACATATTGGTGTTCAAAATGTTATCTGAGGCTCTTAACATAACTATAGATCCAAATCCTTTAAGTGCAATATTTGGTGTTCCTACAGACACAGTCACTAAAGTCCAATCTGATGTTATTGCATTCACTTCACTGCTTGCCCGCCGTAGGATTCTCCTTATGTGAAAATCCACCACACCCCCATCGAGTGACCATTGGCTGGAGGATGTCATGCTCTTTCTCAAGTTAGAACAAATTAAATTCACACTGAGAGGTTCCATGAAGAATTTCTACCGAAGATGGCAGCCGATTATTGATTATTTTGACAACTTAAAGGCATTGGAGACATAGTCTACCCTAGCTTTCCACACTGTCTTTGAGAGTGTGCGGTACTGGTAATAATACTCTCAAACGCCTAGTCACATTCATGATACATAGCCACCTATGGCTTAAGATATAAGTGTGTGTGCTTTTCTTCTCATGATTCTTATTACTGTGGGGGTTTATAATTTTTATTTATTTTTCTCTGTACATTCATCATACTAGTTCAAAGTACTGTTGGATTATGTTATTTGTTTGGAAAAAAAACATGGAGATTGTACCATTAATGCCTCCCAATCTACTTTCTGTATACCACTAATTTCCATCAATAAATAAATTTGTACAAAAAAAAGAAGGGATTGAACAAACCATAACACAGAGTGTTTCCCAAATGGTGAATCTTCCACAAATTGATGCACAAGATCCAATGCCTGACCTCTCTAAGGTTGAATTTGAAATCCAGTGCGCTATTGGATTCCCTCCTTTCTCTGATGAAGAAGAGGGGGAGTAAAAAAGGGATCTTTTTCAGGTCCCTGAGTAATAATACTTATATTTCAAATTATTACAGTTTTTTTCCTTTTAGATGTGGTGTAATATTAAACAGATAATCCAATTAATGCTTACTGGGAAAATAATCAATTAGATCAACAATTGGTTCCTAATGATTGTTATGATAACATTTCATCAATAATATGAAATACGATCTTTTTGGGTCAGATCTCCTAACCATTTGTGGGGTGGACCTCTGTTCATTCAATTGAATTATTCCAAGTTTCTGTTTAAGTGTTTCGACATCACACTTGTTTTCTCTAAAGGAGATTGGAAAGGTTAATTTCCATTACACATTTACCATTTGTTTAACATGATCTCTGCAGCTAATGAAGAGTTCCTGTGTGGGCTATAAAATAAGAGAAAAAGCAATGGGGGAGAATTATGTGGTTGATAGTGTCAAAAGTACAAGTATAGTTTCTATTTATAATGGATTTGGTTAAGGATTGTAAACTTCAAGCAATGGATAAGTATTTTAAAAAAAGAAGTGGAAAGTATTAGGCTCAGAGCATGAGCATAAAATGGTAGCTAACCTTCACTAATTCACATCTGGGAATTTGATGCTTCAAGGTGCTGATGTTGCTATGTGCATTCAAACATATACCCTACAGAATGAGTCAATAATATGAATCAACCAATTAACAGAGGAGGAACCTGCAGCTTTCTTTAGCCTTGAGAACATCTGCAACTTATTCCTTCCACCATCGCAGTTCTCTAAATATTTATTTTATGGTACCACACATGGTACCACTTCTGTCAACCCTATTTTTGATTTATGAATACAAAATCAATAAAATACAATGTTTCCCTATTTCAAGCCAGTGAATGATTGGTTATGTGACCCTTGAACACTGGGTTCATCGTTCTTCAAGCCAATTTGGTATTCATCTCCTAGATACCTGTGCAACAGTTTTTAAATGTTTCAGCAACAGTAAAGCTCAAGGCCAGAATCCTTTGGGACAAGAAATAGGTGTACCTTTTCAACTAACAGACAAGCAGAGCAGAGGGAGAACACAATATGCAAATTGAGCTGTCATTTTAAATCCCTGGTCAATAGATGTTGTCCCTCATTTCAGAAAATCACTTGGATGTTTTTGTCAAAGTCTGTGTGTGTTCTTCTCTCCTGGTACACAGGAATGGCTTTTCTTATTGTCTCTTTTCACATGATATCACAGTTTCTAATTGCCGCTTTTTGCGGCACCCAGGTTTAAATGCCACAAGTAAAATGCAATCTCTTTCAGGAAAAGTAAAAAATAACAACAATAATTTCATATTAATTATCTTTAGGTGTCAGGCTTAGATTGAGCTGTTGCCAGTTGCTCTCCAACAATTTGTTCCAGTGTTTGCCTCTCTGGCTCCCAGTCTTCCAAGAAAGTATAGTTTAGTTCAGTCAGTGCAGTCAGGCCCAAAGAGCTGACTGACCCAGTCAAGGACCCTTGGCCTTCAAAGGCGTATGTTTGAAGTGTGTCATACGGCGGACCCCGTGTATCAGATTCTGCTTCGGCCACCTTCTGCTGGATGATCCTCTGAATGATGTCCTGACCATCGAGCAGAAGCAAAGGCGCCGACTGAGTGATCTCTCGAGGAACATAGCCAATCACAAACCATGGGGTTTCAAACTCTGGACTGTAGTTCACATAATCCACCTCCTGTGCTTTCCTCCTCCTTACCACTATGATCCCATTCTCGTCATCCTCAACCTTATCATCCTCGTTCTCATCCTCCTCTTTGTATGGGCTTGGTCCGTAGCCAAGGTAGGTTTGGATCTTCCTTTCGAGGTTCAGATGGCTGAGAATATCGAAGTGCAGCAATATCAAAGGCCTCTGTGTCTTCCTCTTCGCCTCCCTCGTCGTCATAGGTCACCACGTTTTCTCGGATGTCCTCTTCAGAGAGAATCAATGGCTCCTTGCTTGCTTTCTTATTTCGTAGCTGGGTGAATAGCATCACTATGGCTGGAGGTAAAAGGGAAGAAAGAAAGGATTAAGGGGTAAGATTTGTACTATTGAAGAGTAACAGAGACAACCAAAGACATCCAAAGTACTTTTTCAATGACGTGAACCAAATGATTGAACTATTAAGGGGATTAAAAATACATATATTTCATTATACCTGAAATAATATGTACTTGCTTCGTGACAACCTTATTTGTAAATATTTCAAGACGTGTCATATTATTCACTCTGTGTGTGGTAATTAATCAGCTTTCTATGTGTAGTGACTAAGAAATATTGACAAAGAATGATTGCGAAATCCCTTCAACAACAATAGTTCCAATTATAACATAAATAGAACACATAATTGGAGGAGGGGGGTGGATGGACAAAGAAATACAGAATATAAAATACCAAGAGGACAAAATCAGATGCATAATAAACTGAGACATAATCAGGTATTATGAAGGCGTAATCATTCACTTTCAGAAAAAAGAATAATTAACAAGCTCCAATTTACTCAGTGGTGGAATGTAAATTAGTACATTTACTCAAGTACTGTAATAAAGTACAATTTTGTGGTACTTCTACTTTACTGTTTCCATTATATGCTACTCAATATTTCTATTCACATACATTTTGCAAGCCAATACTTTTCTTTGTACTGCACTACCTTTATTTGAAAAAGTTAGTTACTTGATATGTATTTGATAGTATTTCTATTTTACGGTCATTTGTGTAATGCAATAACCATGATATTATAAAAAGTTTTACTTTGATATGTATGCATATATGATTAAATCGTGCAAATAATCAAGCACCTCTTAAGTCATTCATTTGTACAGTTGTGGTCTCTCTACCTTCCTACATTCCTATTTTTAAGTGTAATTAAATAAAATAAAAATACACAATAAAACAATATTATTTAAATGTTGTATATATATTGCAATGATATCATTAATGTGAATTGTGGTATTGTTATCTTTACGCTAGTGAGATCTGATAACTTCTTCGAGCATATTTAGAGCTCGATTTCATGTACCATGTTCTGCCTGTTTAGTTTAATCCAGCATGAGA
Source organism: Cyclopterus lumpus (assembly GCF_009769545.1). Lineage (NCBI taxonomy): Eukaryota > Metazoa > Chordata > Actinopteri > Perciformes > Cyclopteridae > Cyclopterus > Cyclopterus lumpus. Next base: position 2,200,174 of record NC_046982.1, on the reverse strand, counting down.
AACTACAGTATGAAGAATGAGTGCAAGTGAAGCACAGTTGCCTGGTTTTCTCTTGAGTGACCAGATAACCAGCCTGAAAACATTTCAAATGTATCATCTCATATCAGTAAAGCATGCTATATATTTTCGACTGATCCTGGAAAAACACGTCCAGCAGATCTGAATACCATATTATGAAGAAATACATGGAAACCAAAATAAAACTGGAGTTTCTATAAGGTAGACATTGTCCAATGTGAAGAATTTCCAACTTTGAGGAAAGAAACACAGACTAAACCAATTTTCACTAAATTGTCTCAATTATAAACCAAAACTTCTAGTCATCGGGGATTAAAATACCGTAAGGAGTTGGAGCATGGCAGTTGATTCTAAACCTTTGGGAGGAGTATACTCAATGTAACAAAGTAATCTAAGCATAAACAGTCACTTAACTAACTTTGGTCAACTGCAAATGGAGATGGATCAGGTGTCATGTTAACCAAAGTATGGAACCACTGTCAAGTGGTAACAAGTGGTTGCATCAAGGGATGCATCGATTCAACTTTTTTCTTCAGTCATTTGGCCAATGTCAAGCTTTTGAACATCCATATTCATTGTTTACTTAAATGATTTGTGTATAGGTGACAGCTTCAGCTTCACTATATAGTTGATTTACTAATCCAAAGAGTCTGTCACAACTTTGGTGCAAAGTCCCTTTGGTGCCACCCAGTGGTAGTTACTACCTGTGGCATCGGGACACGCCAACATGTATAACTTGCTCCACTATCTTAGTTTTAGATTCTTCTCCTCTCCAAAATGTGAAGCTTGTTTTGTGAAGCAATATTACCAGAATGAGATCATAATCTGATAGCTAGACAATACAAGGGGGCACTATTCACTCCATATAGGAATGTGTGACTTTAGGACTCTGTTTAGAGGATGTTGTTTGTGTACAGACTGTAAAGATTGACAGACTCTGATTTTGGGCTATACAAAATTAATTGAAACCAACATTCAGACTAGATTTATTTATTTTATTGAGAATAGTAATACAATTACTACATCTACATTACAATTCTACACATAATGGCTTTAAATCGGTACTTCCACCTATCAAGCCAAAGATAGACAAAATGTCACACACATACTCACCAAGTAATATGACAATACAAAGCAATAATATGGCCACAAACGCCCCAGTGCTGAGACCAGCTGAAGACAGGAAGGCCTGGGCCTGACAGATGTTTCTGTTACGCCCTCTGCTGTTCCTCTGACACACACACACTCTGAGGGAGAGTGTAGCAGTGCTGCTGAGAGGAGGCTCCCCACCATCAGCTACCACCAGCACCAGGCTAAAGAACTCCTGGTCTCTGTCCGGGCTGAAGCCCTCACGCTTATGAGATATTATACTGGCAGTGTTGTCTGCGAACAGTGAAGACAGGGTGGGGGACGGGAATGGAGAAATGTAAAACGGTGTTCTTGTCGAAGGTAAAAACAAAACAGCATTTTAAGCAAGTGCAGTAAAGATGCTTGTAAACAGGCATCATTTGTCCTGATTGTGCACCAATCAGAAGGGGTAAATACTGTACTCTGAAAAATGTATTGTCTATTAAAGACAGAAACAGGTCAATAATATACACACCGGATACACAGCTAACAAACATTTCAAACTCAGAGATCAAATTTTTAAGGTTATGAAGATCCTTTGTACTTTTTTGAAGTTATAGCACTAACAACAGTAGTTTACAGGTCCAGGGCCTCAGACTTTTTCACCTGTCCCTGTCACTTGCCTCTCACATCCAGATAGCAGTATGCCATTCCCATCATCTGTCATTTACCTCATCAGTCTGTCAGTACAGATTCCAGCCCCTCTTCCACAGTGTGTTGCAAGATTGTCAACGCTGCTCTGTGTTACAGATTATCCGACAGAGCAACAGTGCAACAAAATAGGAGAATTAAATGTGGACTCTCTAATATAAGATCTCTGTCCTTTATTAGGGAAAAGATTTATCATCAGACAATCACATTGATTTATGTTGTCTTACTGAAACCTGGCTAAGTCATGAAGAATATGTCAGCATAAGCTTATTAATAAATCCTAAACTTAAATTAAACTACAACTGATTTGAAAGCAATGTTCTTAGTCTTTCACATCCAACCTGAAAAACAATACAGCCAATTATATTTGTTATAGTGGATAATGATAGCAGCCTATTACTCATTAATAATAGAGAAAAAGAAGATCAACCCCAGGTTTTTATTCAGGTTTCTATTAGATTATTATTATCAATGTGTCTTTGCTAACAGGCCATGTACCACATTCCTTCAAAGTAGCTGTAATTAAACCTCTCCTGAAGAAGCCCACTCTTGATCCAGAGGTGTTGGCTAACTACAGACCAATCTCTAACCTTCCCTTCCTCTCTAAGATCCTTGAGAAAGTAGTCACAAATCAGTTGTGTGACTTTCTACATCAGAATAGTTTATTTGAGGAGTTTCAGTCAGGATTTAGAAAACACCACAGCACAGAGACAGCACTGGTGAAAATTACAAATGAACTCCTAATTGCATCAGATAAAGGACTCATCTCTGTACTGGTATTATTAGACCTTAGTGCTGCGTTCGACACCATTGATCATGACATCCTATTACAGAGACTGGCTAAGTCGATTGGCATGTCAGGTACCGCACTAAGTTGATTTATATGCTATTTATCAGATCGATCTCAATTTGTATACAAAAACAGAGAAGCCTCCATGACCACCAACGTTAATCACGGAGTTCCACAAGGTTCTGTGCTTGGACCAATTGTATTCCCCTTACATATATTTTAGGCAATATTATCAGAAAACACTCCATAAACTTTCATTGTTATGCAGATGATACTCAATTATATCTATCGATCAAGCCAGAAGAGACCAACCAGCTCGCTAAACTTCAAGCATGTCTTAAAGACATAAAAAAATGAATGACCTGCAACTTTGTTAAACTCAGACAAAACTGAAGTTATTTTACTCGGCCCAGAACACCTCACAAATCAATTATGTAATGATATAGTTTCTGTTGATAGCATTGCCCTGGCATCCAGCAGCACCGTAAAGGTAAGGTTAAGGGGAGGGATAATCCCTGGTTCACGCTCGATTTAGCCGATCTACTGCATAATAGAAATATTGCCTGGGCTAAGGCCAGAAAGACACAGTCTGAGGCAGATACACTTATATTTAGGCAACTCAGAAATCATTTTACCTTTCTTATTAAAAAAGCAAAGTCCAGCTTTCATCTCTCTGCAATAACGAAAAACTTAAACGACCCTAAAAAGTTTTGGAAAGTGATCAAAGCTATCTTGGGTCTGCTCCCCCACTACTTATGTAACTACATCTTTAAATCCCAGAGCAATTATTGCTTACGTTCCAATGAGCTTTATTTATTAATTATGCCCAAAGTTCACTCTGAATTTGAAAAGCACTGTTTTAAGTTCGCTGCACCTGCTGCTTGGAATGCTCTTCCCTTGAAAAAGAGGTCATTGTATCTAAACGGGACCGACCTGGTTTAATAAAGGTTAATAAATAAAAAATAAAAAAGAATCTTGATCAGGAGCTGTCCTTTAACTCCCACGTGAAGCAAATCTCAAGGACAGCATTCTTTCATCTTCGTAACATTAAAAAAAAAAATCTTGTCTCATCTTCTAGACTAGATTACTGCAATTCCTTATTATCAGGCTGCTCTAAATAGTCTATTAAGTCCCTCCAGTTGATCCAGAATGCTGCAGTTCGTGTACTCACAAAAACTAAGAAAAGAGATCACATGACTCCTGTATTAGCTGCTCTGCACTGGCTCCCTGTAAAATCAAGAATCACATTTAAAATTCTTCTCCTCACCTACAAAGCCTTGATTGGTGATGCACCATCATATGTTAAAGTACTATATTACCCAACTAAAAAAGCTGCGCTCACTGAATGCGGGCCTACTTGTGGTTCCTAGAGTCCTAACAAGTAGGATGGGAGCCAGAGCCTTCAGTTATCAAGCTCCTCTTTTATGGAACCAGCTTCCATGTTCAGTCCGGGAGGCAGACACAGTCACCACATTTAAGAGTAGACTTAAGACTTTCCTCTTTAATAGCGCTTATAGTTAGGGCTGGCTCAGGTTTTCCCTCGTCCAGCCCCTAGATATGCTGCTATAGGCCTAGACTGCTTGGGGACATCTTATGATACACTGAGCTCCTCTCTCTTTATCTCCTTCTATATGAATTAATGTCTCTTAATTGCACATTACTAACTCTAATTCTTCCCTGTTGTCTTTGTTTTTTCTCGCCTCGTTTCCATGGATCATGGCTTTGTCTGGAGCCGGTCCTGCCTCCTGCGATGATGCCCACTTTTCTCTATCTCCTGTTTGCATTGATCGTGTTTTTTTCTGGACCCTGGTCCTGCTCATATTATTACTAGTTACATTAGTTTTACTAATACCATTACTGCTTTTATTATCATTATTATTCTCTTACATCCACTGTTGTTGCTATTTTTGGTAGTCGTAACTTTTTCATCATGCCTACTACTCATTATATGAATAATTTCTGTCTTGCATTGAATGTGTTATAACTCTGTTAGATTGTTCCTTCTGTACACATGACATGTATTGTATTTATGCCCTTCCTGATAGAAGGATCCTCGTCTGTTGCTCTCCTGAAGGCTTCTTCCCCTTTTCTCCCTGTGAAAGTTTTTTTTGGGAGTTTCCAATCCGATGTGAGGTCCCGGGACAGAGGATGTCGTCTGTGTACAGATTGTAAAGCCCTGTGAGACTAATTTGTGATTTGGGGCTATACAAAATAAATATTATTGAATTGAACTTGTCCAGCTGGTTAGCCAGGCGGAGGTCATTCATGGAGTGGGGGGCTTTAGGCTTGTAGTTGGTGATCTGTCTGAGACCACTCCAGACAGAGGCAGAGTCACTTGCTGAGAGCTGGTGTTGCAGTTTCTCGAGAGTACAGTCATTTAGCGTCTCTCACTGCCTTGCTAAATCTGTATGTTGACTCTTTATACAAGTCCCTGTCCCCACTAAAAGCCTGTTCCTTTATCAACCTTAGCTGACAGAGTTTAGCTGTGAAGAGGGGTTTGTCGTTATTATAACTCACCCTGGTGTATGACGGCATACATGATGGTATAAAGCTGTCTTCACAGAAGCTGTTGTATGATGTCACAGCCTCTGTGTACTCATCCCAACTGTTCGTAGCAACACACAATATCTGGTTGGCAAGCTTGCCTCCTGCACAGTGGCCTGCGGTGGAATCTGATCTTGCGTTTTAAGTCTGTGGGACAGCAGTGTTTTCCCTCAGAGACTCATTTTCTGTCCGAGTTTGTGGAAATGCTAAGCTCAGCACTCAGTGACACATTAGAAATGAGGATATTAATAGTTGTGTGACATTTGTGTAGCAGCACTAAATGAATGTAGGCTCAACACTGGCCAGTGTTGATCATAGGCTGACATATACAGAATAAAGATATCGGCCGGGTGTGATTGGTTGTTCCTCGTCACATGACATGCATTCCAAAAGTTGAATCTTTATCTCAGAGCGCAGCCGTTACACCCTGATTGGCTTTTGATATTTGATTTAAAGTGAAGTGAAAATCGGCTGTAATATCTTATATCTTGTGTCACACGGATTAGGATATTCACTCAGGAGCACAAAAACACATAAGCAATGGAGCAACCAGACAGGCTTTGTTCTCTGTGGAAGCACAAGTAAACACACACTGCATGTAGCATTTGGCTCACTGACTACTGTCCAACCTCCCTTTTCTCACTGTGTCTCATTACTGAGAATGTTGTCAACTCTCCTCAGTCCTGTATCTGCCTCAGGCAACACCAGGAAAAATTAGGGAAACGTGAGAAAATGAAAAGGAAAAAAGGAGACAAGACTTTGTGGTAATGATGCCAGCAGATTGTGTTGTACAGGACAAAACCACAGAACCCGTCCCTAATTATGATCCAGTCTTTGAATTAATTAGAGCTCTTCTATCAGACATGACATCTAGCCAGGTGGAGAAATGCAGCAATTACTCTAAACAGTGCTGTTACCTTTGGGGTCCCACAGCGAGCACATTGTAGAACAGTGCAGAGGCTATGCATTTGTAAAGAGATATAGATACTATAATATTATGTGTTCTGCACGATGAGAACATTCGCTGAAAAGGTCTTTAGTCTTCTGTGTTTCTGGGATCTTGGAGCATGAGCTTTAATAACTTCTGATCACAGATGAATTTCATGAAATTATTTACTGATAAAGCTCCTCAATCTGTGTTCAGATTACAGGGGAGCCAGTTGGACCTATGCTTCCCCACAGATATCTGAGCTACCCTAAAAGCAATTTAATTGTAGATGGTGGTCTGCATAGACCTGAAGCACAAGATACAAAGTGTAAGTTACTTATTTATTCAATTCAGTTTATTTTGTATAGCCCAAAATCAATTTGCAACAGCGGGCTTTACAATCTGTACACATACGACATCCCTGTGCCAGCCAGGACCTCACATCGGATCTGTCCATCCGGGAAGCAATAGATGTCATGTGTACAGAATGAACAGTGTTATAGAGAGACATTCAATGAATATGTGAGAAATGATGAATAATGAGTAGTAGGCATGGACCACGATCCAGACATTCACAAGCCATTAAACAGAAGGAGGAAGAGAGGACAGGGGGGGCATCAGCAGGGCCATGATGGGGGCAGGGTCACGGAGGCAGAACCACCAGGCAGGAGGCATCGCGAAAGAGGCTGGACCAATAAGGCCAGGCCTTTGAGGCAGGAGGCACAAAGAAGGAGCAAGGGCCATTGGGAAGAAGCCCAGGGGCGGGATGCAGGAAGCAGGGCAAGGAGGCTGGCGCCATTACTGGCTTCAGACACGGCCAGGTCCAATGGACACTATGCAGCGAGAAGGCACAAAGACTCCGGGGAAGAAGGAAAGTTAGTAATGTGCAATGAAGAGACATACATTTGTCCATAAGGAGAGAGAGAACAAGAGAGAGGAGCTCAGTGTATACTAACACATCCCCCAGCAGCCTATAACAGCATATCTAAGGGCTGGACCCTAGCAAACCTGAGCCAGCCCTAACTATAAGCGCTATTAAAGAGGAAAGTCTTAAGTCTACTCTTAAATGTGGTGACTGTGTTTGCCCCCCGGACTGAAAGTGGAAGCTGGTTCCATAAAAGAGGAGCTTGATAACTGAAGGCGCTGGCTCCCATCCTACTTTGTAGGACTCTAGGAACCACAAGTAGCCCCGCATTTCTAGAGCGCAGGTCTCTAGTGGGGCAATATGGTACTACAAGCTCCCTAAGATATGATGGTTCATCACCAATCATGGCTTTGTAGGTGAGGAGAAGAATTTTAAATGTGATTCTGGATTTTACAAGGAGCCATTGCAGAGCAGCTAAAACAAGAGATGTGATCTTTTTTCCTAGTTTTTGTACACAAGGAATTGCAGTAATCTAGGTGAAGAAGTAACAAACACGTGAAACATTTTTTTCATGTTCCTGATCTTTACAGTGATGAAAAAAATGTAGTCCTTGAGATTTGTTTCACGTGGGAGTTAAAGGACAAGTCCCGATCAAAGATAATGCGGTGGTGTTGAATGCCAGGTCTTCAGGGCCAATAAAATAACTTCAATTTTGTCTGAGATTAACATCAGGAAGTTGCAGGTCATCCATGTTTTTATGTCTTTAAGGCATGCTTGAAGTTTAGCGAACTGGTTGGTTTCTTCTGGCTTGATCGATTGATATAATTGAGTATCAGCTACATAACAATAAAAGTTTATGTTGCGTTTCCTGATAATATTGCCCAAAGGAAGCATATATAAGGTACATAAAAATGGTCCGAACACAGAACCTTGTGGAACTCTGTGATTAACGTTGGTGCTCATCAAGGCTTCATCGTTTACAAATTGAGATCGATCTGATGAATAGGATTTAAACCAGCTTAGTGCGGTACCTGAAATGCCAATCGACTGATCCAATCTCTGTAATAGGATGTCATAGTCAATGGTGTCGAACACAGCATTAAGGTCTAACAAGACAAGTATAGAGATGAGTCCATTATCAGTAGTAAGGTTTTTAACTTACTATTTTAACAAAAGTACTGAGATGAGTCATCAATCTTACCTCGAATATTTAGAATCTTTTCATTGAAGAAGTTCATGAAGTCATTACTACTGAGGTCTATAGGAATACACAGCTCCACAGAGCTGTGCCTCTCTGTCAGCCTGGCTAAAGTGCAAAAGAGAAATCTGGGGTTGAATGATGACATGCCATACATGTCATCATTGACCAAATTGCGGCCAGAGAAAATTACGGAGTCTTGGCATATGTACACACTGATTCCACATTAACTTTACTGAATTCCGAATGGTGTATTCGGGAGTCGATGTGTAATACAATCTTACTGTATTTACGTTTATCTTTAGCAATAAGTTTTAAACAAAATTCAACGTTGCCCGCTCTGGCCCCCAGAACGCATTTTACTGTAGTCCCTGGCTTCGCTATCTTCACGTTTCTGACTATGGAGCTGCCAATAACCAGAGTTGGTTTATCAGCGGTACCTAACATTAGCAGAACTAAACAATGTGAAAATAAGACTGTTGGATTTTAGCGATAAGTCGCTGTGGCAGTGGGGTGTGGTTAGGCTCGGCTGCAGAGTGGGTGGAGTGGGGGGGTGGTTCAGGGAACGGTGTCGGGACAGGTCTAATCAACCTCAGCTGGGGTGAGGGTTAATCAGCCCAGCTGTGGTTAATGAGTGTGTGTGTGTGGGTGTCTGTTTTCCCTCAAAAGGAGCAGTAGAGACGGGGAAGAGGAGCTTGGCGCGACAAGAGTGCGGAAGTACAGTGTTTGTGTGCGATAAGCAATAAAAGAGCTTTTGTGAACTCCAAAGAACCCTTGTTGCTTCGTCTCTTTCTGTCCAAGACTCACGGGAGAACGGGAGAAGCGTTACAGTCGCTAAAAGAAGGAGAGATCCAAATGTTTAAGATGTACAGCAGGTAATCAGCCACTTGTACTAAACAATAACATACAATTAGCTAGGTTTAGCTGGAGCTGAGAAAATACGCTATCAGAAAGCAGACACGCGGGCAACCGGAAGTGAGGCAATACGCTTACCGGAAGAGATGCATGCCGGCTCACCTGTTCTTTTTTTTTTTTATTGATCATTTAACTGAAACCACAAAACTTCTCACAGCTTAAACTTAAACTCTAAACTTCACCACATGCATGTGTGTTGACGAAAGTCGTACCTCCGTTGTCTTTCACAGTAAAATTGGGTCTGGCTGGGAGCCCAGTTGGCACATAGAAGGAAAACCTTCCATTTGCAAAGTTGTCCAGATCTGCTGCTCGGATGGTCTGAATTACCTGATGAAAGAAAAAAAGAGAAGATGTGAAGGAATTAAAAAAAGATTAAAATAAGATAAAGAAAGTGAACAGTAAAAGGAGAGCACATTTATAAAGAAACAAAGGCCTTGTTTTAATTCTTCAATATCCTCAGCCTGAGTCAGTCAGTCAGTGACAAAGTGTGACCTATTGCAATTCTTACTATCCATAACACAGGATCATACACCATCAGCATTCCATCGGTTTCAGTCACTGTTTTAATCTGATTACCTAAATAGCTGTTAATGTTGCTGCAAGAAACATCAGTTAAAGTCAATACATTCTTTTCTTCCTAATTATGAATCTCACTAAATTGAGCTGAAGCAGAGACCATTGATTAATGTTAGGTATTGACCTACAGTAATTAGGGTCAGGATAGCCCATTTGTCAGGATATAGGTCCTGAATAAATCAGATTACCGGTACCTCAGCGAACATAGACACCTGGCAAATCCTAGCACTTGAATTCTACTAAGTTAAGGTAAAAAAGAGTTTGGTGTGACTAGGTCATTTCAATCAGGGAGAGACCAGTTAGATAAAAAAAGGATACATGTTTATTGTTAACAGATGATATGAAATGATGAAGTCTCAGAGTCTTTTGCGCTTGGACTCTACGGGGAGATTTGCAGGGCCGACTGCTCAGATCAGCAACGAGATAGATCCCCCCCGTGGAGTCCAGACCTGGTGGTGATGAGCTGATAGAATGATGAGTTGATGAAGCTGATGGATCCGTGAAGAGATGGGGAGGTGGAGGGGTGCGTAACTGCAGCATGAATAAACTGAAGGTAGAGAGACAGTCATATTTAAATGAGACAGCAGCAAGATGATTGGCTAACCATGTCATCGTTACCGTGTGCTTATTGGATACAGGGTATCAGCTGATCCGCGCAGCTGGTGTCATGATTGACGGCGCAGAACAATGACGGCAAGTAAACAATGAGTGAGCATGCGTGAGGGATGATTGGCAGACATGTGAGGAATAAATGCGGGCTGAGGAGTCTGGTCTTCCTGTCTGAACTTGCGCTATAGCTCCATTAGTCAACTAATTAAAGTCGATAGACTGTCAACCTCTGTGTAAGGTTGAATGGGAAGCACTAACAACATTTGGTGAGACTTCTTACCAAAATAAAATCAATCCCATTCTGAAATGAGTTGATCGTACAATTATGACTATCGAATAAAGTGTTTCCATTTAGTGACCGAGCTAAGCCAACAAGCTACAGCGTTTACTAAGTGACCTTTATCTTCTATCTTTGACTCAAGCCTATTAATAAATCCTAAACCTAAATTAAACTACAACTCATTTGAAAGCCTTGTTCTTAGTCTTTCACATCCAACCTGGAAAACATTACAAACTATTATTAGACCTATTTGTTATACTGTACCGGCCACCAGGTCCATATTCATATTATATATATATATATATATTATATTATATATATATTCCATGATAAGGTTATTATTGTAGGAGATTTTAATATTCATGTCGATGTTGATAATGAATAAAATGTATCGACCACTAGGTAGACAAGAGATGTGAGTGGCTTCAGCTCACCTAAATTCCTCCTCGGATTAGCATTCCTAACCTCAACAATTGTACTCCCTCTCAAAGAATCTCCCCCCTACCTAGAGAATACCACAGGATCTGATCCAACGAACCAATCATAAGATCCAAATCACATTTCAAATGAAACCTTTCCAAATACACGCACACCACCGAACCCCTCAAGGTGACGTAGGCGCGCTTTTAACTAAATATTACAGCAGAAGTTAGCAGTGTGTTTTTTCAGTCTGTCTTCGCCTTTTAGACATTCGTCACTTCACTTGTTGTGATGCTCAATTCTGAATCACTGACACACACACACAGACACACACATACTTTGGATGCAATATTTTCCAGTTTGCACTGGGTTCAGTGACACATGCTGCTCATTTTGAATTGTAGCTCTCTAATGCGACTAACTAAGTTCTAACAAAACAAGTACAGAGATGAGTCCTTTATCAGCACTAAGGTTTAACAAAACAAGTACATAGATGAGTCATTTATTAGCACTAAGGTCTAACAAAACAAGTCCAGAGATGAGTCATTTATCAGCACTAAGGTCTAACAAAACAAGTACAGAGATGAGTCATTTATCAGCACTAAGGTCTAACAAAACAAGTCCAGAGATGAGTCATTTATCAGCACTAAGTTCTATAAAAACAAGTACAGAGATGACTCCTTTATCAGCACTAAGGTCTAACAAAACAAGTCCAGAGATGAGTCATTTATCAGCACTAAGGTCTAACAAAACAAGTCCAGAGATGAGTTCTTTATCAGCACTAAGGTCTAACAAAACATGTACAGAAATGAGTCCTTTATCAGCGCTAAGGTCTAACAAGACCAGTACGGAGATGAGTCCTTTATCTGACGCAATTAGGAGGTCATTTGTAATTTTCACCAGTGCTGTCTCTGTGCTGTGGTGTTTTCTAAATCCTGACTGAAACTCCTTGAATAAACATTAACTATTAATCATTCACTTGTCTCTCCTGATTGAAATGCTGATGTGTATTCTGAACCATGAGGGTGTAATCTGCCACTCACCTCCATGCATTCAACAGATCCAACAAGGAATGAGTATTAAATTGAATGACTTGTCCACAATCAGTCAGTCAGTCTCATGGTTTTGAAATCAATAATGCAAATGTGTTTCCAGCAGAATAAATTGTCATGCCAGATGGACATGCCATGCATGAACATTTCTCTGATGCCAGGAAGATGAAAACATAGTCCTCTCAACATTAACTGTGCTAACATGTGTTATGTGTTGTCTGTTGCATGAAGCCAAGCTAAATGATTACACAGTTATTCGTGCACACTCACACATTTAGATTTGCATAAAAAACAGAGAAAGTGGTGGGCAGATAAAAAGAGAGAGTAATACCTATAATAAGACAGGGCGTGTGTGTGATGTGTGATATTTGTGATTTAATGGATAGCTGGGAAAGTAATTCCTCTGATGCAGATCTGTGTGTTTTATCATGGCGGGTTCAGAAATGTCTCTGCTGTGGAGCACAGAGGCTGCCAGGGAGTTTAATATGATCGTCTCTGCTGCTATCTGGCCCAACAGCGGAAACACTCTGAATAATTTATGAGTTCAAGGAGCTGCAAATTCTGCAGTTCAGCTGATAAATCCCCCACTGATGGTGTGAGACACACAACAAAGGGACTACAGATCAAGATGAATGTATGTGCGTGCCAAACTTTGCATGCGAGAGTGAGAGAGAAAGTGGATGAATGTGCTTTCATCCATGTATTCAGTGGTGTATATAGTTGTGCGTGTTGTATGTGTCTGTGTTTGAGAGCTAAACAGTAGTTTATTTTCAGATTTTAAGAATTGGCACTTGCTTTGGCCATTGAGTTTGGATTTGTCCACGATGTGCAACAACTCTGTCAGGCCCTAAAGTTGAGAGCGTGTCTCTGAAGCTGACTTTAAATCAAATCTTAAAGATGCATTCAGTCATGCAGATTCTAATTTTGTATAATTGGACATCAAATTTGCCTTTTTATATGTTGTATTTATTATGAACATATAATACCATCAAATGACCCAAACCAACAATGTGTCAGCCAGTCTCTTAATAATCTCTGTCCCTCGCTCATGCCCCATTCTCACTTCCTTAAACTTTCTTCACTTGGCCACTACTCTTTTCACCTGTCTCAGTGTGGTAAGACATGAATGAATGTGTGATTAGTAGCTGGTTAGGTAACCTCTGAGTCGTACACACATAAATGTCCGGAGGTTAAAATAAAATGAAGACTGTGCAGATAAAAAGCATATCACATTCTCGCAATCCCAACACTGGTGCTGATGAGAGCGCAATCCCAACACTGGTGCTGATGAGAGAGCAGCTCTCTTAGACATTAGACAATGGTAAAAATGGCTCAATAATATAATACCTAAAACAACAGGTCACTGTAGTTTTTAACGTTCTGGCTGTATATTTATCAGATCAAAGATTCTATCCTTTCAGCAGTGGAAGAAGTATTCAGATCCTTAACTGCAGTAAAAGTACTAATACCACACTAAAAATACTCCACTACAAGTACAAGTCCTGTATTCACAACTTTACTTAAGTAAAAGTATGTAATCAGCTAAATGTAGGTAAAGTAAAAATAGATTGATTGATCAGTAAAATGTTTTATTATATCTGACGTTTTGGGATTATCACATTTCCATTGTTTGAACTTTGACTGGAGCTCTTTTAATAATTTAGGATTACAATATTATGACAACGAACTGGAGAGGGCCATCAACAGTTAATCTTGATGCACCCAAGAAATATTTGCTCAGTAGTGGATAGAAAATGTTTTCATTTTCTTTAACCATTTTAGGGGAAAAGCTGTCTTACATCTGGATGGAACCTCAATGAAGCGCTTTGCGCATATTATGTTTTTCAAGTTAGATCTTTAAACTCAACTGCACAATAGATGATCGGTATCATGTTTTTTTTTTTTTTTACTTTTCGCAAAAAAAAAAAAAGATAATACATTTTGAGGCCATGCCATCAAAATCCAGTTGCAAACCCCAAACACATAGCTTTTAACTTTAGTTCTCCAAGGCTGGAACATAAGCAACCCACCTGCCCATTTTTGGTGCTCTCACACACTATGACAGCACTGTTGCTCCCAGAGATGGCTGGAATGTTGTCATTGATGTCTAGGACCTGGATAGTGACTAGAACGTGACTCACCATATGAGGGTTACCTGAAAATACAAGAAAGAAAAAAGAAACCGGTTTAAATTGCTGCAGTGTCTTGATATTTCCAAAGAAAAGACAGATTCACAGGACAAACAAATGAGACAGGGCAACTTCACCCCCGTTAGTTTAACCTCACTCAGCAGAATGAGGACAACAACAGTATTGCAGCATCATGCCTGCAAATCACTCTTCTGTCGGGAAACCTGCCCAAAAGCCAAATAAAGCGCAACCCCGCTGGATACAAACCAGGATGTACACCACAGTAAGGGTATAGTAAGAGCACGTCAGTCATTTATTAAACTCTCTAGAATATACCAGTGCGCACACTGTAAAAATATGTTGGCTATACATGAAACCCCAAACCCATCAACAACATGAATCATGTATGGGCATCACAGAAGTGTGCCACTAATTGAAGTACAGATTTTATTTCATTTTAACCTCTAGGTTCAATCTTTGAAAAGAGAGATGGACTGCTTGGCAAATCTGATACCCGAAGCCAAATAAAAGAATTGCTGTAGAAATATGTATTCTCAATGGATTAGGATTAGATTGTGTCCTGAACACCATGGACAGATAAACTGTATTGGGGCACTGGGAAAAAAACAACTGACTGCAACTGCCTATTACTGATTACATTACATTACATGCCATTTTGCTGACGCTTTTATCCAAAGCGACTTACAATAAGTGCATTAAACCATGAGTCCAAACTCAGAACAACAAGAATCAAGAAAGTACAATTTCTTCACTAAAGTTAAACTACAAAGTGCTATCAGTAAGTGCCATTTAAGTGCTACCTTCCCTATTCAAGGTATAGTCGAAAAAGATGTGTTTTTAGTTTGCGACGGAAGATGTAGAGACTTTCTGCTGATGTCAATGGGGAGCTCGTTCCACCAATGAGGTGCCAGCACAGCAAACAGTCGTGACTTTGTTGAGTGTTTAGCTTTAGAGTGTACAAACTGGGGTGTACGGTTAGACCATGTCCTGGATATAGACCGGACCCGATCTGTTCGCAGCACGGTACGCAAGTACCAATGTTTTGAAGCAGATGCGGGCGGCCACCGGTAACCAGTGAATATCACTCATTTATAAAGATATAAATGAGTGATATACAATTTAGCCAATCAGCATCCTAAAATAGATTCAGCTTTGGGCCAAAGTTATCTGGCCCAAAAGCTGCGTGTTCTAGTCAGGCGCTTTTTTAACGACATGACAACGGCGAGCACGAGCACGAGCACTTCTCTTCCAAGAAGACCTGACCCACTAAAATCTCTCCTCCGAGACACGTTTGAGAGAAGAACTATGGCGGAGAAACTACAGGTAAAACATCCGGGCCCAGATCAACCGGACTTAATAAGACAACAGACTGGCTGAAAGGGAAGCAGCACTAGAACCTTCTGTAGAGACCGGTACACCCGGAAGGTTTGGCGAGCTGGATGCTGTCGTGCTAATGCTGTATTTTGCTTTGTAAATCAACAGGGACAGATCCAGCATGGACAGTTACGGGAGTAAGGGACATGAATCACTTGTAGGAAAAACTAGAACATTTCGCAAGAAATTTAGATGGTGTGGCTACTACCGAGAGGTGTTTTATATACACGTGTGTGTGTGTATATGTGTATGTATGTATATATATATATATATATACACGTGTGTATATATATATATATGTATATATATATACGTGTGTGTATATATATATATATATGTATATATATATATACACGTGTATATATATATGTATATATACGTGTGTATATATATATATATATACATATATACATGTATATATATATACACATGTATATGTATATATATATATACATGTGTGTATATATATATATGTGTGTATATATATATATACATGTGTGTATATATATATATATATATACACATGTGTATATATATATACATGTATATGTATATATACGTGTATATATATACATGTATGTATATATATATATATACACATGTATGTATATATATATATATACACATGTATGTATATATATATATATACACATGTATATATACATGTGTGTATATATATATATATACATGTATGTATATATATATATATATATATATACACGTGTGTATATATATATACACGTATATATATATATATATATATACACGTGTGTGTGTATATATATATATATATATATATATATATACACACACACACATATATACATGTGTATATATACATATATATTACATTACCGGGAGTGAGATGTGTTAATGAGGGGTGGTGGGGTCCTGCCTTTCTTTGCCTCCTTGTCTGCCTTCCTTCCTTCCTTCATTTCCCCCTTTCCTGGTGTCTTTCCTTCCTTCATTGCCTCCTTTTCTGGTTTCCTTTCCTTATTTCCTTCCTTCATTGTCTTGTTTGCTGGCTTCCTTCCTTCCTTTCCTTGTTTCCTTGCCTCGTTGATTGCTTCCTTCCTTTCCTTTCTTCCTTCATTGCCTCCTTTGCTTGCTTCCCCTCTTCCTTTCCTTGTTTCCTTCCTTCCTTCCTTGCCTCCTTCCTTCCTCCCTTTAGTTTGCTGAGTATTTCATGAAAAAGAACCTGTCAAAATGTGGAATTTCACAGAAAACATAACTCTTAATAATAATGCATTTAATTTATATAGCGCTTTTCATAATACTCAGACACTTCACATAATTAAAACATCCTAAAAGCTAAAAATAAATAAATAAGAATAGCTAAAATACAGGTAAAACAAATTAAACAAATAAATAGGGACTTTTGAGTCGCTCGGACCCTGATAAGAAAGAAAACAAAAACAAACAATCACACTTTAAAAGCAGTTCTGAACAGGTGGGTTTTGATTTGCAATTTGAATAAGGAAAGATCAGTGCAGTCTCGGATGAGTTTGGGGAGAGAGTTCCAGAGGGAGGGGGCAGATATGGAGAAGGCTCTCTCACCCCACGTCCGGTGCTTGGTCCTATGTGGGATGGACAGGAGATCATCAGAGGAGCGGAGCTGACGGGATGGAGTGTGGTGGTGGAGCAGGTCGGTGAGGTAAGAGGGGGCCTGATTATGGAGGGCTTTGTGAGTGAGGAGAAGGATTTTGTATTGGGTCCGTTGTGGGACGGGGAGCCAGTGAAGTTTCTGGAGAACAGGGGTGATGTGATCACGGGAACGGGAGTGGGTGAGCAGGCTAGCAGCAGAGTTCTGGATGTATTGGAGTTTGTTTAGGGTTTTGGAAGATGTGCTATAAAGAATACTATTGCAATAGTCAATTCTGGAGGTGATGGAGGCATGGATTAAAGTTTCAGCAGCAGATGAGGATGTGATGGGCGAAGACGGGCAATGTTTTTTAGGTGGAAGAAGGAGGTTCTGGTGATTTGTTTGATGTGATGTTCAAATGAGAGGTTGCTGTCAAACATGACTCCGAGGTTGCGGATTTGAGGGGAGGGAGACAGAGTCCCTTAAACTCCTTACAACACATTCATTGAATGTGTTGTAACTCTGTAACGCTGTTCATCTGTACACATGACATCTATTGCTTCTGTCCATCCGGGGAGAGGGATCCTCCTCTGTTGCTCTCCTGAAGGTTTCTTTTTTTTTTTCCCTGTGAAAGTTCTTTTTCAGTTTTTCGGGGAGTTTTTCCTGATCCGATGTGAGGTCCTGGGACAGGGATGTCGTATGTATACAGATTGTAAAGCCCTTTTAGGCTAATTTGTGATTTTGGGCTATACAAAATAAACTAAATTGAACACAATGAGCAGTAGCGGAGAAGGGGCAGGCACGGTGAAGCTACAACAACAGGGAACTAGGCCTCCCTTGTCCTCCATGATATTGGTTTAATGTGAGATCAAGGCCAAATAGAGGAACTCTGTGTCAACACTAGTTTTTAGTACCCCAACTCAAGTATGATGCTATACCAGGACATCCCCAACTCCCTATTTGAAATTGAGGGATTCTCTCTTGGTTAAAGGGACAGAAATGGGGATAATCAGATTGGGTGCTACTATTTTTATTCTAGGTTATTTTCACAACTATAAATTGGAAATGTCACTGCTGGGTTTTGAATAATATGTCAAGTATGGACCATGGGATTGTACAAGTGTTATAGAAACATAAAGAAATGCCTACGTTGCTACGTCCCTTGGTTAACTGACCACAACACCATCCACTTAATTCCCAACCGTGCTCAAACGTGTGATCAGAGGTGACATAAAAAAAACTTAAAGGCTTTTTGCTGTGTACAGGTATTGGGATATGAGGGACGCGGCAACAGTGACGATAACAGGCTCCATTATTTTCTGTGTGAACAATGTACTGACTAAAAAGGACCTAATTGTGTACCCAAACAATAAACCATTCATAACTAAAGGACTAAAGGATGCATTAATAGGAAAAAAGCAACATTTCGAAATAAGGACAGAGTGGAGCTAACAATGCTACAACCCTCAACCCCAAATTGCTCCCGTAGCTGTGCTTACATTGTGTGAATGTTGTATCAATGTTAGTTAGCCCTGATGGGCAGGTGGCACCTTGCATGGTAGCTCCTCCCATCCGCATATGAATGTTGGTTAGTCCTGATGGGCAGGTGGTACCTTGCATGGTAGATCCTCCCATCAGCGTATGAAAAGGTGTGAATGGGTGAACTGACAAGTAGTGTTAAAGTGCTTTGAGTGGTTGGAAGACTAGAAAAGCGCAATACAAGTACTATACACTCTAAAAAACGTTGGTATTCAATGAAAGCATTACCAATATGGAACAAAGCAAAATATATGTATTCTACTGATGACTTACAGAAAGCAAATGTACTCAATTACTTCTACAACAGCTTCAAAACCCAAGATTGTTCCAATCAATGCAACAGCATATTAGACTTTCACAGATTACTTGAATAGAAGGTCTGAGACGTTTTGTAAGTTATGCACTAATACATTACGCGGACCGGACAAGATTTTCTCCTGCTACTTAATAAACCTGCGCTGAAGAGCTTCCAGCCTGGTGTCCCCTCTTTCAGCGCTCTCTGGACTCACACACTGTCTCTGCACTATGGACAAACTGTTGTCACTCCAGTTCCAAAGAAGTCTTGCCCAGTTGAGAAATATGATTATAGACCTCAATTGTGAATATATTGAAACATATATTGTGTATTTACTGCTTATAAAATCCGAAGAAGCAGATATGATGCAGTTAGCAGCAGTATCACCTACTTAGTCCTTAGATATTTGGAAGACAGATTTTATTTCCTAAATTCTCCCTGAGAGGAGACAGCAAATCTCCCAGCTTTTCTTAAAGACTGGACTAAACAAGCTCATTTTCCTTCAGTGGGAAAAGGCCAACATCAACGCTGTGTACAAGAAGGGGAGGAGTCAACTGTTTTTTTTTAGGAAACTTTGATCCTTCAATGTGTGAAGCAAGATGTTGGAGATGTTCTACCAGTCTGTTGGACCAGTGCTCTGTACTTCTCCGTAGTCTGCTGGGAGAGCAGTATTAGAGCCATGTAAACTTCATTGCAAATATCAGTTGGGTCTGCTTTGATGCTGGTCTGGTCCTTATCACTAGTCCTTTTGGACGGCAGGGGAAAAACAAAGAGTTTGACAGAATGGCAGAGAGGCAAAAAAAACAAACATGCATGACCAGATGTTGCTTTGGTAATGTCATATTGTTTGTAAAGACTGGACTTAATATATATTAAATAAAATGATTATCTAAGTTATCTATGTAATTATTCTTGTAATTCATGAAGCCCCTTGGAAGGATGTCCAGCTTTTATCATACCAATCATATGTTGCACCAAAAGTAACTGAGGGAGCTACGCCAATGCTGTCTACTGGTTGATTCGGTGTCAATGTGTCCTTGGGTCGGTGAGTACTCCACAGCTGTTTATGGAAAATAGACTTGTATTTGTATAGCACTTTTCTAGTTTTCCGACCACTCAAACTGTTTAAATACTACATGTCATCATTCAATCAGTCATACACTGATGGCTGGGGCTACCATGCAAGGTACAAAGTGCTCATTGGGATCTATGTGATACAGTGGTTCTCAAACTTTTTCTGGAGGAAGAAAAATGTTCATGCCCAACTGCCTCAAGAAAATTGCGATCACTTTCGAGTAAACCAGATTGCTCTATTAGACAAAAACAAATAACATGTCTAATTACTTTGTTAGAGCAATGCAAATAAAATGATATATGTGCAAAAAAGAACTAATATTGTGGCTGCGATTAACCGGTTTTGGAGTGAATATATTTTCAAGATAATAACAATAAAGTGCAACTTGTGAAAAACTAAATTAGTGCAGATCTGTGTGAGCCATCAAGTTTGATCAGTATTAGTGGCTGCAATGAGCATGCTGTCCCCTACAATTTCTTTCAAACAGGGTTGCAGGCTTGATACGCCCACTCTCAATTCATGCTCAATGTTGAGCTCAGATCGGTAATGTGTTTTGAAGGAGAACAGCAGAAAAAACGATCTCACAGAGGTAGGATGTGGCGAATCGCCAAGAATCTTGGCCATCGCGCAAGCGTACACGAAAGTATGTATTTATTAATGAGTTAGTTTTATGTCTGTGTAATTTGTAATATGTGAAGTTCTTGAAATAAAAGAAATCTGCATTGCCCCACCTGTAATACCACTCCGCCCTACTGTTTGAGAAATACTGATGTAATCATTCACACCCTTCGTACACCGGTAGTACAGCCCTGTGTGGTTAATTAATTTGGACGATTAAACAATTAGGACACATCAACATGGACTAGAGGAGCTAGGGATCGAACCACCAATCTTTTGATTAAGAGACGATCTGCTTTAGCTTCCGAGCCAGTCACACTCTAGCTAGCATGGGCTGGGAACTATACAAGCTAAACCACTCTTGTTCTTTTGGAACACCAACAAAGACATTAACAAACTTTTTAAAATATCCAGATGATAAAGAATGGTTAAACAATACATTTTTAGCCGACCACATACATACCAGCTTGCTATGCATGTTGACCAGATTAATGGCCACCAGTTTCATTTGGTAGCTTTGCTAGCTTGCAAAATGTATGTTATGTTCATAAGCTCCAGCTGATTATAATTTTGTCTTAGTTCTACCCTTGATTTAACGAGGCCAGGGCGTACTCTGAATCAGATGATTACTGTTTGTTTTTCCTGAAGATGACAAGATGTGCCGAAACATTGTTCCTCAGATATTAAAATAAAAAAATGCACCCAAACTATGAGTATGTATCTTAGTTTATTTGCCTACCAGTGAGCTAGCCCCTCACTATAACATATGTGTTGCTTCTCTGTCTCTGACAACATGTCGAGAATATTGACTGAAAATAAGGAATGATGGCTTTTAATTTACCTCTGACTAACTTCTACTCTCATTAAGTCACATTTTAGTACTGACATTAATTTCACACTGGCTCACATGAGGGTGAGACATGCTGGGGTTACTATATGGAGGCATGTCCCTCCTGCATTGTTGATTAATCTACAGTATTGGCATCAGGGTGACTGTTGCCTGGCCTTTATGAATGGCCCCGCTCAGCCCATTACTCACACTATGGTGTCGTGAAAGGGTAGGAAACATTCTAATTGTCGAGCTAAGCATCGGCTGGAGAGAAATGAGACCAGAGGATGAAGACGAACTGATAAGACAGATGCATTCAGCACAATCACATCTACGCAGAGGTCCTGTCAGATCACTTAATGTGAAAGGATATTCCACAGAAATATAAGTAGCTTCTAAAATTGTCCTTAACATTGTACTGTATGTAATTTGTCTATGAGGTCAAGCAATGTCTGAGTCAATTTCTATCTTTTTGTTATCATACGATGTTGCATACCATACATATTAGGGGTGAGCAATTTCTTTTTTCAGGTCGAATAACAATTATTGGTAATCAAGTAGGCAGAGAATTCTCAGGTTTATCAGTATGAACTCCACTACTACAACTGCAGTCCGTACAAAGAGAGGCAAACAGAGTGACTCATATCTATATGTGGATCCAACCTGGGTTGAATGCACCAATCAGGAAGTCTGGTTTATATACAGTATATCTTGTGTATGGAATGTCTGTGTGGTGGCTGGGGTGTGGTTAGGCTCAGCGGTGGAGGGGTATGGGGGAGTGGTTCAGGGAACAGGTGCCGGGAATAAGCCTAATTGGCCTCAGCTGCATAGGATGAAGGTCTGAGTGTCTTTGCCCTATATGAGGTTGATACGAATGGAGGCACGAGAGGGGAGAGCAGAGACAGTCTGGAGGAAAATAAAGACCATTACTCCAGCGAACTGCTCAAGCCCTCGAGCAGTTCGCCGCCCGCACA
Organism: Cyclopterus lumpus; assembly: GCF_009769545.1. NCBI lineage: Eukaryota > Metazoa > Chordata > Actinopteri > Perciformes > Cyclopteridae > Cyclopterus > Cyclopterus lumpus. Next base: position 2,177,764 of record NC_046982.1, on the reverse strand, counting down.
AGACCCCTCCGCCTTGAGGGGGATGGCGCTGCCCAAAATGACGGCGGCGGATGATGTTCAGGCCTTCCTGGAGACTTTCGAGGTGATGGTGGGGGCGTGCGGTTAGTCCTCGTGGATTACGCAACCCGATAACCAGAGGCAGTGCCGTTGCGCAACATTTCTGCAAAGAGTGTCGCGCAGGCACTGTTTCTGGCCATCTCCCGAGTCGGAATCCCGAAAGAGATTCTGACTGACCAGGGCACCCAGTTCATGTCAAGAACATTGAGAGAACTTTACAGGTTACTGGGCATTAAGTCTTTTCGGACCAGACGGTCTGGCGGAACGTCTGAATAAGACTTTAAAGTCCATGATCCGTAAATTTATTAATGACGATGTACGTAATTGTGATAAATGGCTTGACTCTCTGTTGTTTGCAGTGACAGGATTTTCTCCCTTTTGAACTGTTGTTCGGCAGGACTCCGGGGGGGTGCTCAACCTCATTAAAGAAAACTGGCAGGAAGGTCCGAGCACCAGTAAAAGTGAGATCCAGTATGTCCTGGAAGCTCCACACACTGAGTAGGATGTCACGTGAGAATTTGCTCCAGGCCCAGGGGCGTCAACAACGGCTGTACGACAGAGGGGCCAGGCTGAGACAATTCCGGAGGGAGTGTCCATTAATGGAAATGGCTAAGTGATCCGGGTTGCCGGCTCTCCAACACCCTCCCCCAGTCTGGGAGATACACAGATTTACAACCTCAACCTCCTGAAAGCATGGAGGGAGGCGGAGTCTGTTTCTCTGGTGTCCGCGGTATATGAGAGAGAGGAGCTGGGGCCTGAGGCTCCAAAATCTACTAATCTGGTCTCGTTCCTTTGTGAAGACCATCTCTCCGGGACCCAGAGAACAGACATTGCCCAGTTGCAAGAGCGGTTTGCTGACGTGTTCTCTCTCCTGCCAGGACGCACAAACCTCGTAGAGCACCGAATTGAGACGCCTCCGTGCGTGGCGGTGTGGTCGCGACCCTACAGGTTACCTGAACACAAAAGAAAAGTGGTTCAGAGGGAATTAGCGGCCATGCTGGAGATGGGGGTAATAGAAGAGTCCAACAGTGCCTGGTGTAGTCCCATTGTTCTTGTGGTCAAGAAGGATGGATCCCATGGCTTTTGCCACTCCGTATGGGTTATACCAATTCACCACGCTTCCCTTTGGGTTGTTCGGGGTCCCAGCCACTTTTCAACGCCTCATGGACCGGGTGCTGCGTCCGCACGCTTCATATGCGGCTGCCTACTTGGATGATGTGATCATCCACAGCACCACCGGAGCATGTGCAGCGGGTGGGCGCGGTGCTGGAGTCCCTGAGGCAGGCGGGGCTGACCGCCAACCCGGGGAAGTGTGCAAATGGATGGAGGGAAATACGGTATCTGGGGTACCACTTGGGTGGGGGCAGGTGCGCCCACAGGTGGACAAGACTGCCGCTATCACTGCCTGTCCGCGGCCCAAGACAAAAAGAGGTGAGGCGGTTTTTGGGGCTGACGGGTAACTATAGGTGGTTCATCCCAAATTTTGCAGATTTTAACCGGCCCCTTGACCGACCTGACCCGGAAAGGTGCCTCAGATCCGGTCCAGTGGACGGAGCAGTGACAGTTGGTGTTTGAGAAGGGCAAGCAAGCTGTCTGTGGGGAGCCACTCCTCCACACCCCTAACTTCTCTCTTCCCTTTACCCTGCAGACTGATGCGTCAAACAGAGGGCTGGGAGCAGTTTTGTCCCAGCAGGTAGAGGGGGTTGACTGCTCTGTGCTGTTTATCCACCGCAAGCTGTCGGAGAGGGAGGCCAGGTACAGCACGGTGGAGAAGGAGTGCTTGGCCATCCGGTGGGCGGTCGACTCCCAGCGCTACTACCTCCTGGGACGCTCATTTACCCTCTGTTCGGACCACTCCCCGCTCCAGTGGCTCCACCGCATGAAGGATACTAACGCCCGGATTACTCGGTGGTATCTGGCTTTACAGCCTTTTAATTTCAAAGCGGTCCATAGGCTCCTCTCACGGGGAGTGGGGAGGGGAGTAGGTTAGATATATGCATGGGTGGATGGATGGATGCATACAGTAAATGGATGGATTGTTTGTTGTATGGATAGCTAGAGTGATGGAATGTTTAAGAAAAAACAGATAGGAACAGGGTGTGGTCTGGTCTTATGTGAACTTACCAACCTCTGCAACCATCACAGTGATGTTATGCCACGCAGTCTCCTCCCGGTCCAGAACCTGAGTATTCCTGATGATGCCACTGTTCACCCCGATGATAAAATACAAAGATCTTTCCTCTTTGTTTTCTATGAAGTACCTGTGACACAGAATGACATGGACTTTTAAAAAAAAAACAAAGCCATTGAAACATATTTCAATATTGTAGTATTTAGAGAATAGCATAATGCAATAGAGACTGCTAATGTATTTATTTAGATCACAGAAGTCCTACAAAACGTAATCATGACCAATATGTACTTGTATAGCGCTTTTCTAGTTTTCCGACCACTCAAAGCGCTTTAACACTACATGACATCATTCACCCTTTCATACAGTGATGGGAGGAGCTAAGGTTCCACCTATCCATCAGCAGTAACTAACATTAACACACCGTAGGAACAGCTACGGGAGCAATTCTTGGGGTTAAGTGTCTTGCCCAAGGACACATAGACATGGGCTAGCAGAGCCGGGGATTGAACCGCCGATCCTCTGATTGAAGGTGCACACCACTGAGCCACAGTCGCCCGCAATATATTGATTGAGTGTTATGAAGTCATATTTGTTGGAATGGGAAACTGTTCGTCAGTCGAGCTTAGGCGGCCAGGTGACCCGGCAGCCCTTATGCCTACATTTAAGCCTTAATATACTATAAACTTGTAAGCCATCAAAAATGTCAACCCCCGTACAGTTGTCTTTCAGCAAACAACAACAATCCAGAACCATTGATTCATTTTTAACACACACTAAAAGTGCCAAGTAATCTATTTAAATTGTATTACTGCCTTATGGATCTAGATTAGAAGATTGCCATAATGTATCTGTTGATAGGTGGGTGGTGACGCATGCAAGAGCAGTGCTTCCTAAAACAATGCTCACCCCTGAAAGAAAGCAACGATCTGCACCTGCTGCAGCAGATGTGCTCTCTGAAGCAGATTTGTCATTGTGGGCTATACAAAATAAATGTAATTGAATGTGCCACACATAAGCAGGTAAGTGATATAAATGTTGTATTTTTAGAAAAGGGAGACTTATGAAAGTGGTTAAATGCTTTAGAGGACCTGCTGTACATAATGAAGCCACTGTCACTGTGACAGCTCTGAAAACTACGCATCGCTCTCTCTCTCTTCCGGTAAGCGTATTGCATCACTTCCGGTTGCCAGCTTAGCAGCTCGCGATGTTTTCTTCTCCCCCTCCCGCTCCCTCTTGCTCAGAGTGTCTCATGTATAGCTATTCCTCTGCCTCTCTTAATGATAATGGTACATGCAACAAGTGTAGTTAATTTGCTAGGTTGGAGGCAGTTCTAAGTGGGTTAGATGCACGGCTCCGCACCATCGAAGCTCAGACAATTACGCTAGTTAGCTCGCCACCCCCCATAGCCGGTGCGGGGCCTTTAGCTTTAGCCTCTGTTAGCTGTCCCCCGGCAGCCCACGAGCAGCCGGATGGCTGGGTGACTGTTCAAAGGGGTTTTAAGTCTAAACAGAAGCCCACTGAGCACCGCCAACCTCTTCACGTTTCGAACCAGTTTTCCCCACTCAGCGACGCACCCGCTGAGAAACCCACTCTGGTTATAGGTAGCTCCATAGTCAGAAACGTGAAGATAGGGAAGCCAGGGACCAAAGTCATATGCATCCCGGGGGCCAGAGCGGGCGACATTGAATCTTGTTTAAAACTGCTGGCTAAAGATGAGCGTAGTTACAGTAAGATTATTATACACGCCGGCGGTAATGACTCCCGACTGCGGCGGTCGGAGGTCACTAAAATTAATGTGGAATCGGTGTGTACTTATGCCAAGACAATGTCGGACACCGTAGTTTTCTCTGGCCCTCTCCCCAATCTGATCAATGATGACATGTATAGCCGCATGTCGTCATTCAACCGCTGGTTGTCCAGGTGGTGCCCAGCAAACAATGTGGGCTACATAGATAACTGGCAGACTTTCTGGGGAAAGCCTGATCTGATGAGTCGAGACGGAATTCATCCCACTTAGGATGGAGCGCGTCTCATTTCTGCGAACATGGCCAAGTTGATTAGCGGACTTAATCCATGACCCAGAGTTCAGATCAGGAAGCAGAAGCAGAGTTGTAGTCTTCCAACCTTCTCTGCACTTCTATTCGAGCAGTTACCAACCCTTAACCTTAACTCTATAGAGACTGTGTCTGTCCCACGGCCACTTAAATTAATTAAATCAAAAGTAACCAGAAGAGGAGTCCTACAAAATAACCTCATAAAGGTTAACATCACTACTGCAACAGTGCAACAAAAGAAGAGAATTAAATGTGGACTCCTAAATATTAGATCTCTGTCATCTAAAGCTGTATTAGTAAATGATTTAATATCAGACCATCACATTGATGTATAGTGTCTTACTGAAACCTGGCTGAGCCATGAAGAATATGTCAACCTAAATGAATCAACTCCTCCAAGTCATATTAATACTCACATTCCTCGAGGCACCGGCCGAGGAGGTGGAGTAGCAGCCATCTTTGACTCAAGCCTATTAATGAATCCTAAACCTAAACTAAATTACAACTCATTTGAAAGCCTTGTTCTTAGTCTTTCACATCCAACCTGTAAAACATTACAGCCAATTCTATTTGTTATACTGTACCGGCCACCAGGTCCATATTCAGAATTTATATCTGAATTTTCTGAGTGTTTATCAAGTTAAGTCCTTAAAACTGATAAGGTTATTATTGTAGGAGATTTTAATATTCATGTGGATATTGACAATGATTGCCTTAGTACTGCATTTATCTCATTGTTGGACTCGATTGGCTTCTGTCAGAGAGTACAGAAACCCACTCACTGCTTTGGCCACACCCTCGACCTTGTTCTTGCATATGGCATTGACATTGCGCATTTGGAGGTCTTCCCACAGAACCCTCTTCTGTCAGACCATTACCTCATAACTTTTGAGTTTATACTCCCGGAGTATACACCGTTAGTCAAAAGTTTCTACACCAGATGTCTAACTGACAGTGCTGTAGCTAAATTTATAGAAGCGATTCTTTCTGCATTTGATTCAATACCACGTCTCAATGTGACGGAGGACTCCTTTGCTAACTTTAGTCCGTCCCAGATTGATCATATTGTCGATAGTGCTAAAGGCTCACTGAGAATGACACTAGACTTGATAGCCCCACTGAAGGAAAAGACAGTGAGGCAAAGGAGGTTTGCTCCCTGGTATAACCCTCAGACCCGCGACCTAAAGCAAACTTCACGAAAGCTTGAAAGTATATGGCGTTCCACCAATCTGGAAGAATCACGCTTAGTTTGGCGAGATAGTCTTAAAACATATAAAAAGGCTCTCCGTAATGCCAGAGCAGCCTATTACTCATCAGTAATAGAGAAAAATAAGAACAACCCCAGGGTTCTTTTTAGCACTGTAGCCAGGCTGACAGAGAGTCACAGCTCTGTGGAGCCGTGTATTCCTATAGACCTCAGTAGTAATGACTTCATGAACTTCTTCAATGAAAAGATTTTAACTATTAGAGGCAAGATTGATGCTCTCTTGCCCTTAACTACTGCCGATCTGTCATCAAGAGGAGTGGCCTTGGAAACTGCTGTATGCCCTGGTGTATATTTGGATAGCTTTTCTCCCATTAACCTAGACCAATTGTCCTCAATGGTTTCTACTTCTAAACCGTCTACCTGTCTCTTAGACCCCATCCCAACGAGGCTGCTTAAAGACGTGTTGCCTTTAATTGGCACCTCTCTGCTGGATATTGTTAATGTGTCTTTGCTAACAGGCCATGTACCACATTCCTTCAAAGTAGCTGTAATTAAACCTCTCCTGAAAAAGCCCACTCTTAATCCAGAGGTGTTGGCTAACTACAGACCAATCTCTAACCTTCCCTTCCTCTCTAAGATCCTTGAGAAAGTAGTCGCAAATCAGTTGTGCGACTTCCTACATCAGAATAGTTTATTTGAGGAGTTTCAGTCAGGATTTAGAAAACACCACAGCACAGAGACAGCACTGGTGAAAATTACAAATGAACTCCTAATTGCATCAGATAAAGGACTCATCTCCGTACTGGTATTATTAGACCTTAGTGCTGCGTTCGACACCATTGATCATGACATCCTATTACAGAGACTGGATCAGTCGATTGGCATTTCAGGTACCGCACTAAGTTGGTTTAAATCCTATTTATCAGATCGATCTCAATTTGTATTTGTAAACGATGAAGCCTCAATGACCACCAACGTTAATCACGGAGTTCCACAAGGTTCTGTGCTTGGACCAATTTTATTTACCTTATATATGCTTCCTTTGGGCAATATTATCAGGAAACACTGCATAAACTTTCATTGCTATGCAGACGATACTCAATTATATCTATCGATCAAACCAGAGGAGACCAACCAGCTCGCTAAAATTCAAGAATGTCTTAAAGACTTAAAAACATGGATGACCTGCAACTTCCTGATGTTAAACTCAGACAAAACTGAAGTTATTTTACTGGGCCCTGAACACCTCAGAGATCAATTATCTGGTGATGTGGTTTCTGTAGATGGCATTTCCCTGGCATCCAACACCACTGTAAAAAATCTAGGCGTTATCTTTGACCGAGACTTGTCCTTTAACTCCCACGTTAAGCAAATCTCAAGGATTTCATTTTTTCATCTACGTAACATTTCAAAAATCAGGCACATCTTGTCTCAAAAAGATGCAGAAAAGCTGGTTCACGCGTTTGTTACTTCCAGACTAGATTACTGCAACTCCTTATTATCAGGCTGCTCTAATAAGTCTCTTAAATCCCTCCAGTTGATCCAGAATGCTGCAGCTTGTGTACTCACAAAAACTAAGAAAAGAGATCACATTACTCCTGTATTAGCTGCGCTGCACTGGCTCCCTGTAAAATCAAGAATCACATTTAAAATTCTTCTCCTCACCTACAAAGCCTTGATTGGTGATGCACCATCATATCTTAAGGAGCTTGTAGTATCATATTGCCCCACTAGAGAGCTGCGCTCACTAAATGCGGGGCTACTTGTGGTTCCTAGAGTCCTAAAAAGTAGGATGGGAGCAAGAGCCTTCAGTTATCAAGCTCCTCTTTTATGGAACCAGCTTCCACTTTCAGTCCGGGAGGCAGACAGTCACCTCATTCAAGAATAGACTTAAGACTTTCCTGTTTGATAGTGCTTATAGTTAGGGCTGAATCAGGTTTGCCCTGGTCGAGCCCCTTGATATGCTGCCATAGGCTTATAGGCTGCTGGGGGATGTTTTAGGATACACTGAGCACCTATCTCATCTTCTCTCTCTCCTTATGGATGAATTTACATCTCTCCATTGCACCTTATTAACTCTGCTTCCTCCCCGGAGTCGTTGTGACTTCACGTCTCATAGGGTCCATTGGACCTGGAGGTGTCTGATGCCTGGTGAGCCGGCCTCCCGCGTTGGCCCTGCTGATGCCCCGCCCCCTCCTCTCTACCTCCTTCTGTTTCATGGACAGGAGTTCCATTCATACATTGTCATATTCATGTAATGTGTTTATGTAACTTTGTAAATGCTGTTCATTCTGTACACATGACATCTATTGCTTCTGTCCATCCGGGGAGAGGGATCCTCCTCTGTTGCTCTCCTGAAGGTTTCTTCCCTTTTTTCCCTGTCAAAGGTTATTTTTGGGGAGTTTTTCCTGATTCGATGTGAGGTCCTGGGACAGGGATGTCGTATGTGTACAGATTGTAAAGCCCTCTGAGGCAAATTTGTAATTTGTGATATTGGGCTATACAAAATAAACTGAATTGAATTGAATACTCTTTTCTCATAGGGACCCCTGAACCCCAAATACCAGATATATGCATGCACAACAAAACCCCTAAATACACATCACATCGTTGACTATTTCCTTTACCGGACAGCACTGTTGGTACTATCAGGGTCCACAGCAGTTACAGTGCCAACCTGGGTACCAGCAGGTGAGTTTTCATACATGTCCATAATGTAGTAATCCATGGAGAAGACAGGAGGCTCATCTGCATCACCCACAATGACTCGCAGTGATGTGGAATCCTTAAATGGCCCCAGGTGGGAGAAGTGGGGGTCTGGATGAGTGTTGGAGCCTTCAATGTTGAGAGTGTGATCTTTTCTCTTCTCATAGTTCAGAGGCTGGGAAGGAGACAAAGAACAATGATCCAGCTCAGGACACATTTCAAACATTACTTTAATCATGGCAATGATTAAATAGACTAATGTCACACACACACCTATACTCGGGTTATGATGACACATCAGATCAGAGTCAGTATGCAATGTTTCATGATTCCTTTTACTTTGAAACAAATGACAAGCTAAATTAATTCTCACAACACCTGCGACATTCATATAGCAGTAATCATGCCAGAGAAAACACATTGAAAGATTCATTAAGGAGAGTGAATGGACTAAATATCAGTGTTAATAAACAATAAGGGCAAACAAATATCATGAAATTCCACCTAATAAAATGTGTCTGGAGCTGCAAAAGCTATTTGATAGCAAAGTTTATAAAGTTGTATTTATAGTCATATTATATATATACAAAAACTATAGTTTTGTATTTAGGAAATTATAGAACAAGAATAAAGACAATTCTTCCTGTGTCGACCTACATTGAGGTCAATAAAAAAATAAAACTATGCAGGTCTTGGCCCCTCCCCATATTTGTGGCTCATTGGGTTGAGTGGTCGTCCTGTAACCGCAAGGTAGCAGGTTCGATACCTGTCCTCCTCACAGTTCACATGTCTAAGGTCCTTTATTAGCAAGACCCTGAACCCCCATTTGCTCCCCGAGCACTTCACAGCAGCCCACTGCTCCTAGAATGCTATGGATTGTTTAAATGCAATAACTTATTATTTAAATAATGTCCACACTACTACGTAACCATTTTAAAACGCATATCTTTTGCTACATTTACACTGAGCGTCCTCAGTACACCAGAGTTTTAGACTAGAGCACCGAGGACGGAGGAGTTTTGAAAGTTTCCAGAGGACGGACGCGTTTTTACTAACGGACTCCTTAATATCTCACGAGCTGCCACAGAACCAGTAGCAGTAGTTGAGTTTGGAAACTTGAAACTCTCTATTTTTCTCTGTTTTAAATCTATCCATTGACAGTTTACTGAGGGCAGGGCTCTTCAAATCACGATAAGCCACATGCAGGGAAAGACGTTTGACAGCGACGTAATAGGATGTGATGCACATTTCAGTAAAAAAAAATTACATTATTTAAATTATTTTCAGTGACAGTTTAATATCCCCAAAAAAATTCAAAGCGTTAGGGAGGGCTGAATGCATCTATAATATATATATATATTTTTACTTCCAGGATGAATATCTCTTTAAAATGACGCCTGATGAATGCTTTAATTATCATATTACAATATTTGAATAGTCTCTCTGCAAAGTTTGAATTTGATAACAATTTTAAAACAGCATGTTAGTTTAGGCAAAAATCCAAATGTTGCGTTCATGATTTGTGTGTTATATTTCAATTTCTCATATAAAATGCTTTATATTTCACTTTTACATCACTCATGGTGTTCAATACATCCCAATACAGCAGTAACATGTAATAAATAAACCAAAATAAACTCTCTGCCCTCAAATCATCATGAAATATTTCCTTATGTATTTTATTATAACTTGGTCATCATCTCAGCCGTCCACATTTAGATATGAGTCTAAGACATCTCTTTTTAACCGCGAGAGCCTATAGGATCTATCTATAGCTTTCCACATGAGATTGACAGCACTTTTACCCAACCAAACTCTTCATTGATCTGTGTGTATGGTTTATCAATCTGTACTTAGAGATGATTAAGACATCTACTTCGTTTAACAATTAATGTGCACAACTTCTATGCCAATATTCTTTTCTACCTCATGAGACCATGAGTTGGCTTTATACATTCATGGATGCAAGTAGTTTAGAATTGTTTTTGTATTGGGGACTTTGGGCACTGATCAATTTGTATCCATATTGCATTTACTGTGTTTCCCTATTCATTTGGGCAAGACATTGAACCCCAAATTGCTCCTGATGGTCTGGCCAGCACCTTGCATGGTATATTCTTGTCATTGTGTGTGTGTGTGTGTGTTTGTAATTGGTGAAGCATGTTGAATTAAAGTGCTATATGATTCATAAATGCAGCCATTAACAATACCTTAAAATACAACCTCGTAGTTTCTGCATTTATATAATTTTTTAGCTTAATATTTTCTCCTCGTGCTTTGGTCATGGGAATAGCCAGATGACAAACACCCCCTAAAAAAGAAAAGCTCAGCAATGAATGTCACAAAACATCCATTGATAATTCAAAAAAAGTGAGACATCCCCAGTTTACAATGTGCTGAAAACGGCAAACTTCAAACAAAGATAAATGGACCTGTACTGTGCTTTTCTAGTCTTCCGACCACAAAAAGAACGTTAACACTACATTACTTCATTCCTCCATTCACACACTGATGGGAGAGGCTAAGGTTCCACCTGTACATCAGGACTAACTAACATTCACACATATTTATACACTGTAGTCACAGCTATGGGAGCAATTTTGGGGTTAAGTGTCTTGCGCAAGGACACATCGACATGGACTAGCAGAGCCGGGGATGAACCCGCCGATCCTGTGATTGAAGGATGAACCTGCTCACCACTGAGCTACAGTCGCTCCATGTTGTCCCTTCCTCTATTCTCAAGTTATGAGCAGCTGGAGAAGAAGAACAAAGAAAATCAAAACAACTATTAACTTAAACACACTGGACTGTCTCAAAGAATCCCAGCCACTGGCTTGGCATGTATGCTGGATTTGATCGAATTCCATTTTTTTTCCCAGTATATTTGAAAAGAGGAAACTGTTCAAACTGAAGGCACAATGTCATTTTGTGGCACCATGTATCTGATAAAACTAGTGCTGTTGCCTCTAATTTTGTATTTATCCAGCTGATTCTGCACTTGGTGCAGTGTCCACTGACAACCATGAGGTGACACATGTGAGCAGTCAAGACTGCAACAGTATGGTGAACACAGCCACGAATGCTGAGCTCTGCATTTCAGCTACTCATATGGTACATCAACCATTTTAATGTAACACATTGGAACTTTACGTGGAGACAGCCCTGTCTCCTTAAAGTTCCGTTCCTTAAAAAATATTTTAACTAATGGGGGGGGATTGTGATCACAGATGTGAAGATATGGTGTTGCGATCTGACATACCTGTGGAAGAAAAGGCTGATACATCAGTGACATGTCAAAGAACTGGTCAGCCTGGGCTGCCATGACGGTCAAGACTACATTGAGGTACAAGTCAAAGAATAATGCTTCTTCCTCTTCTTTCCACTGCAGTGCAGTGTCGTCCACACAGCCACAATTGAAACCCATCATGTGCATCAGTGTGAGTCTGTGTTTTGATCTCTGATTTATACCTGCTTGAGTGAAATGATTCCCTCCCTGCGGTCAGCACCAGTGGTGATGGTGAAGATGGCAGCTGTGTCGGCATTTGTGATGCTGTAGCTCATCTCAGCGTTCTGCCCTTCATCTTCATCGTTGGCTCTGATCCGACCTACTACCTTCCCTACTGGAGCCAGCTCTTGTACATATAGCTGGTAGCTCTCTGCAACAGCAACACAACATTTGATTATATTTTTTCATTTAACCTTTTAAACATATTTAGTCATTTTTTCCATGCACTTACGCTGATAAAGAGAAAAGTCTGAAGTCTATTCTTAAACGAGGTGACTGTCTGCCTCCCGGACTGAAAGTGGAAGCTGGTTGCATAAAAGAGGAGCTTGAAACTGAAGGCTCTGGCTCCCATCCTACTTTTAAAATGCGATTCTTGATTTTACAGGGAACCAGTACAAAGCAGCTAATACAGGAGTAATGTGATCTCTTTTCTTAGTTTTTGTGAGTACACAAGCTGCAGCATTCTGGATTAACTGGAGGGACTTAAGAGACTTATTAGACCAGCCTGATATGGAATTGCAAAAATCTAGTCAAGATGTGCCTGATTTTTTAAATGTTATGTAGATGAAAGAATGCAGTCCTTGAGATTTGCTTTACGTGGTAGTTAAAGTAACTTCAGTTTTGTCTGAGTTTAACATCAGGAAGTTGCAGATCATCCAAGTTTGTATCATGCTTGAATTTTAGCGAGCTGGTTGGTCTCTTTTGGCTTGATCTATAGATATAATTGAGTATGATCTGCATAACAATTAAAGTTTATGGAGTGTTTCCTGACAATGTTGCCTAAAGGATGCATATATATATATATATATATATATATAAGGTAAATAAAATTGGTCCAAGCACAGAACCTTGTGGAACTCCGTGATTAACGTTGGTGGTCATTGAGGCTTCATCGTTTACAAATACAAATTGAGATCGATCTGATGAATAGGATTTAAACCAACTTAGTGCGGTACCTGAAATGCCAATTGACTGATCCAATCTCTGTAATAGGATGTCATGGTCAATGGTGTCGAACACAGCACTAAGGTCTAACAAGACCAGTACAGAGACGAGTCCTTTATCTGATGCAATTAGGAGGACATTTGTAATTTTCACCAGTGCTGTCTCTGTGCTGTAGTGTTTTCTAAATCCTGACTGAAACTCCTGAAATAAACTATTCTGATGTAGGAAGTCGCACAACAGATTTGCGACTACTTTCTCAAGGATCTTAGAGAGGAAGGGAAGGTTAGTGATCGGTCTGTAGTTAGCCAACACCTCTGGATTAAGAGTGGGCTTTTTCAGGAGAGGTTTAATTACAGCTACTTTGAAGGAATGTGGTACATGGCCTGTTAGCAAAGTCACATTAACAATATCCAACAGAGAGGTGCCAATTAAAGGCAACACGTCTTTAAGCAGCCTCGTTGGGATGGGGTCCAAGAGACAGGTAGACGGTTTAGAAGTAGAAACCGTTGAGGATAATTGGTCTAGGTTTATGGGAGAAAAGCTATCCAAATATACACCAGGGCATACAGCCGTTTCTCAGTGAGCCTGTAGCACTATCGACAATATGATCAATCTGGGACGGACTAAAGTTAGCACAGGAGTCCTGCGTCACATTGAGACGTGGTATTGAATCAAATGCAGAAGGAATCGCTTCTTTAAATTTAGCTACAGCACTGTCAGTTAGACATCTGGTGTAGAAACTTTTGACTAACGGTGTACACTCCGGGAGTATGAACTCAAAACTTATGAGGTAATGGTCTGACAGAAGAGGGTTCTGTGGGAAGACCTCCAAATGCTCAATGTCAATGCCATATGCAAGAACAAGGTCGAGGGTGTGGCCAAAGCAGTGAGTGGGTTTCTGTACTCTCTGACAGAAGCCAATCGAGTCCAACAATGAGATAAATGCAGTACTAAGGCAATCATTATCAATATCCACATGAATATTAAAATCTCCTACAATAATAACCTTATCAGTTTTCAGGACTAAACTTGATAAACACTCTGAAAATTCAGATATAAATTCTGAATATGGACCTGGAGGCCGGTACAGTATAACAAATAGGATTGGCTGTAATGTTTTCCAGGTTGGATCTGAAAGACTAAGAACAAGGCTTTCAAATGAGTTGTAGTTTAGTTTAGGTTTAGGATTCATTAATAGGCTTAAATCAAAGATGGCTGCTACTCCACCTCCTCGGCCGGTGCCTCGAGGAATGTGAGTATTAATATGACTTGGAGGAGTTGATTCATTTAGGTTGACATATTCTTCATTGCTCAGCCAGGTTTCAGTAAGACACAATAAATCAATGTGATTGTCTGATATTAAATCATTTACTAATACAGCTTTAGATGACAGAGATCTAATGTTTAGGAGTCCACATTTAATTATCCTGTTTGTTGAACTGTTGCAGTAGTGATGTTAACCTGTATGAGGTTATTTTGTATGACTCCTTTTCTGGTTACTTTTGATTTAATTAATTTAAGTGGCCGTGGGACAGACACAGTCTCTATAGAGTTAAGGTTAAGGGTGGGTAACTGCTCGAATGGAAGTGCAGAGAAGGGTGGAAGACTACAACTCTGCTTCTGCTTCCTGATCTGAACTCTGGGTCATGGATTAAGTCCGCTAATCAACTTGGCCATGTTCGCAGAAATGAGACGCGCTCCATCCTAAGTGGGATGAATTCCGTCTCGACTCATCAGATCAGGCTTTCCCCAGAAAGTCTGCCAGTTATCTATGTAGCCCACATTGTTTGCTGGGCACCACCTGGACAACCAGCGGTTGAATGACGACATGCGGCTATACATGTCATCATTGATCAGATTGGGGAGAGGGCCAGAGAAAACTACGGTGTCCGACATTGTCTTGGCATAAGCACACACCGATTCCACATTAATTTTAGTGACCTCCGACCGCCGCAGTCGGGAGTCATTACCGCCGCCGGCTCTGGGGGAGGGGGGCTAACTAGCGTAACTGTCTGAGCTTCGATGGTGCGGAGCCGTGCATCTAACCCACTTAGAACTGCCTCCAACCTAGCAAATGAACTACACTTGTTGCATGTACCGTTATCATTAAGGGAGGCAGAAGAATAGCTATACATGAGACACTCTGAGCATGAGACACTCTGAGCAAGAGGGACCTCTGCTTCTAAACATGCTATTGGATCCATTGTTCCCGTTCCTTTTCTAAATCCACTTTGATATTTCGACCCACGATTCCTAGATTCCAAATAATATATTAGCCTTTCTGTGATCATTCGCTCCATGATTTTACATATGTGGGAAGTCAATGCTATTGGTCTATAGTTTGATGAATTAGTGGGATCTTTTCCTGGTTTCCTGATGGGTACTATAACTGCTTATTTCCAAAGTCCAGGTAATTTTCCTTGCTGCCAAATTGTATTATACAATTGCAATATCACCTATAATGCTAAATCAGACAGATGGTTCAACATGAATAGCACAGTGGTCACCAACCTTTCTAAGCCCAATATCCCTGACCTCTGCCTTGGTGACAGGCAAGATCTACCTATTGAGGTATTGAAAGAAAAACACTGTCCAGGCTGGGCTTTTTATTTGGCCTAATTATAATTGAATGAAATCAAACACTTTGGTCCAGCTTTCAAATTGATGTGACCAAGAACACACTAAATGACTTAATTTCAGTGCAACATAAAAATTAAATTATTTGTTAACTGCACACAATATGAAGAAGAAAAAACACATTTGTAATGAGCAGGTGGGATGAACTACCAATATTAATGTTGTATTTATCAACTGAAGTTACAAACTGACAACATGCTCAGTTAGTTACTAATGTAAGTTCAGTTCAGCTGTGTCCCATCACAATGCCATAAGAAGTCATGTGACTCAAGTCAGTGTGATGTCTGTGACTGAACACTGACTTGAACGTCACTGGTGCTTCACATGACTGTGAGCTTGTAGTTGGGCTCATAAGCACAGACAGCCAGTCTGATGCAGTCTGTGAGCCGGCTCCTGGATTTTAATTTGGTGAACTCCACTTACGCGGTTTTCGCGACAAATATGGGATTCATGAAAGTTTTTCTGATCTGGGCTTCGTTCTGAACTTAGCTTTTGTTTTGAAGGGCAACAGCAGAAAAGCCGATCTCACGGAGGTAGGACATGGTGAGTCACCAAGAATCTTGTCCGCAGCGCAGGCGCAAGCGTAACTTGTTAAGGCCGTGACCTATACACAAAGGTACAGGCATTTCACCATGTATTTATTGATGACTTAGTTTTATGTCTGTGTCCTTTTCAACTTGTGTAATATGTGAAGTTCTCAATAAAGGTCTTTCTGCATGTCCCCCTGCGCCCCACCTGTAGCACCATGGCGGACTACGTTCCCCTCATTGGGGGAGCGCAGCTGAGAATACTTCGGCTGTGGAAGAACCCATTTTATTTTGGAGAGCGACTGGTCGATCGCGATCAACTTTTTATTTCTATTAGTATTAATTGCATCTTCCGTCTCGTCTTTCTTTCAATCATTTTATTTTAAGTTTTTACAAGTTACACATTACCTCACATTACTAGAAAACAACAACAAATAAATACAAATTACTTAACCAACTATACAAACAATCAGACAAGGACAGACAAATACGGACATAAATCGAACATAATCATCATAAATCATCATCTTCCATATTGAACCTATTATAACAATT
This sequence comes from Cyclopterus lumpus, assembly GCF_009769545.1. Taxonomy (NCBI): domain Eukaryota; kingdom Metazoa; phylum Chordata; class Actinopteri; order Perciformes; family Cyclopteridae; genus Cyclopterus; species Cyclopterus lumpus. Next base: position 2,161,437 of record NC_046982.1, on the reverse strand, counting down.
GTATTATATCATTCTTACCACCATTTTATTTTCAATTCATCCTGGCTACTTGTCGAATGTCCCCCCTGGGAAGATTATGTACAACATGCTCGCAACACAGGAAGCCAGACACATCGACAACCAATGCTAAAAAGAAAAAAGGGTACAACAGAATTACAGAACAGGAAACCCCCTATTATATCCTTCAAAACCATTATCATAATAAACAAAATATTGCTGACCCATTCCTTCACAGAGTCACTTGGGTCCCAAGGTTGCAAAGCCTCTCCGTATGGTTTCGGCATAGTCCTCGCCAATAAAATCCAAAAAAGGGTTCCAGACGGAAAAAAAACTCTTCATGTCTCCTTGAAGAACATATGTGAGTCTTTCCAATGGCAGGAGTTGTAGGACATTGTGAAGCCAACTAGAGACAGATGGTGTGGTACTGTCTAGCCAATGCTGTAGGATGGATAATCGAGCGCAGTACCATAGAAGACTGAGGATTCTCTTATGTCTGTTTAATACAGGTGAGGCAGTGTGTAGGCCTAGGATACAAGAGAGGATTGAGCTCAATAGGACATTTTATTATAGACGATATTTGCTTCCCAATTTCAACCCAAAATGTATTAATATCCGGACTGAGCCAGATTAAGTGCACATAATTGCCAACATGCTGCTTGCACCTTAAACATACACCAGAACAGTCTTTGTCATATTTGCTCCAAATTATTTATAATTTTAAACTGAATTTCTTGGGATTTGTAACTACTTCATATTCTTTTGCTATTTAACATGATTGTTTTCCATTGGTGATCAGTAATTGTAGTTGTAAGATCCCATTCCCATGATTGTCTGCTGCTGTGAGTGCTTAACTTACTTAAAGAGAGCAGTTTATAATAAATATAGCTTGTTTTTTTCCTCTTCAGCTGGCAAACTTGGTGAATCAATGATTCAATCAGCTCTGGTCCATGACCTTCTTTGTATTGTGGTACCAAGTTTAAGAAACTACAAATTTGTAAAAATCGGAAAAACTGTGTTTTGGGTAGCCCATACTCATCCTAAAGCTGATTAAAAGACTTTATGGTACCACTTTCATAGAAGTTGTTTATCACTTAGATTCCATGTGTGTTCCATTCTTTAAAACCAGGGTCAATACAGGAAGGAATAAAATTGGGGTTATTAACAATCTGTGCATTAAAAGAATATTTTTTATTGATAGAAAACACCTTCTTTACCCTAATCCATGTGCTTAGAATGTTACTCACAATAAAGTTGTCACTAGTGTCTAGTGTTTGTTTAACATTATTTTAGAAAGGTGCACTTGATAATGAATTGCATGTATATATATATATATATATATATATATATATATATATATATATATACACACACACACACATATACATACATAAGGGGGCCTTACACAAGATAAAGTTGTAATTTGTACAACTTTTAATTCATACTTTATCAACTCAGTTGAGGTTTTAATTCAAAGCTCCAGTATTGGTAAACTTGATCCTATACCAGTAAATGAAGATCAACCATGCTTCTCTATTCAAGATGTCACTGAATCTACTGTCACCAGAGTTCTAGGCTCACTCAAGATCTCAAGGGCCAAAGATGTTTATGGAATTGACAATATTTTTCTAAAGAAACACAAAGGCACACTCGCTCACCCAATCACAAACATTGTGAATAATTCTCTCAGGCAATGTGTGTTCCCAAAAAGATGGAAATCAGCCATAGTAACACCCATTTTTAAGTCAGGAGATTCAACCGATGTCTCCATTTATCGGCCGATCAGTATTCTTCCTGCTGTTTCCAAAATTGCTGAGAAATATGTTGCAGAGCAACTTACTAAACATCTCAACAGCTCTCCATATCAGCTCCATCCTATGCAGTTTCGTTACAGGGCCAATCATTCGACTGAAACAGCCAACTGCTTTCTCTTAGAGAAAGTGAAACTTAAAATGGATAAAGGGGGGGTAGTAGCAGCGGTTTTTGATACAGTTAATCACAATGTCCTGCTTAATAAATTGTAAAGTTTTAACTTTTCCTGAGAGTCTCTTACCCTGCTGAAATCCTACCTTGAAGGAAGAACACAGTGTGTCAGAGTGGGTGATGTTTCATCATCTACTCTAAGATCTACTGTGGGAGTACCCCAGGGTTCTATTTTGGGACCCCTTTTATTCAGTTTATACATTAATGATTTGCCGGATGTCTGCGATGGGTGTGATATTCAAATGTATGCTGACGATACAGTGATTTATGTGCATGCAAAGAACAAAGAACAAGCTGCACTTAAACTCACGTCCACAATGAATAATGTAACTAAATGGCTTGCAAATTCCTGCCTTCATCTGAATGTTAAAAAGACTGTTTGTATGTTCTTCACAAAGAGGGCTTGCAAAGTGTCACCGGAGCCAGACGTCTATGTTGCTGGTGAGAGGCTACAGGTAGTGTCAGATTTGAAATATTTAGGTACTTTTATTGATTCTAATCTCTGTTTTAAAAAACAGGTAAACCATGTGACAACGGTCTTGACATTTAATCTCATGAATTTGCGATATATAAGACACTGTTTAACCATGCGGGCTGCAAAATTGTATTTTAATGCAATGATTGTCCCCCATCTGACCTACTGCTTAACCAGCTGGCTACAAGCCAACAGCACAACATTAAAATCTATTCACATTTTCCATAAGCAAGCCATAAAAATACTTTAGTTGGGAGAACATCATTAAATTCACTAATGTGTGTCTGGTTTTTAAAATTTTAAATGGTATGGCTCCGCCCCCGCTTAGTGCATTTGTTAAACAAAGGAGTCAAAGCAGCAGACTTACTAGATCTGCTACAAGAGGTGATGTGTCATTTCATATAGGTCAAGCTCGTTTAGCAAATCTACATTCTCTGTGAAGGCAAGTCACTCATGGAATGCTCTGCCACCACACATACGTGCACAAAACACGTACAAAACGTTCCAGCATAACCTGAAGGAATGGCTTGTTGCCAATCAGGTGTGCAATCATTGATATGCTCTCTGTCCTGATGCTTGTTTCGCCTATATGTGCATTTGTTTTTTATGTGTATGTTGTATTGTAGCTGGGTTGGTTCTGCCTGTCAGTTTGTCTATGAATTTTATTTCCATTTTATTTTGAGATTTTGTTATTTTAGGCTGCCTTACAAACATCTGGCCAGGGACAGCAGATGGAAATTAACCTCTCTGGCTAACTCTGGCTCACTTACAGTCCTATTGTTGATTAGTGTGCATTGTCCCTGCAAAATAAATGAATAAAATGAAAATTAAATATATACATATACATACACATACACATATATATATATATACACATACACATATATATATATATATATATACATATATACACATATATATATACACATATATACACATATATATATACACACACATATATATATGTGTATATATATACACACATTATATGTGTATATATATACACACATATATATATATATATATATATATATGTGTGTATATATATATATATATATACATACACACACATACATACATACATATACATATATATATATATATATATACACACACACACAAACACGCATACATATCTACACACAGAAAATTCATGTGAATGAAAAAAAATGAAAATAGAAAGGGATGGGTATAATAAGGAGGTGCAATAGTCTACTTATCCATACATTTGTTGGTCAGCATATGGGTTAAGATCAATGTTGAGAGCAACGTCTCTCCATCTCCTTCAGCATCCTTAAGGTTACGTAGCAGTCGCGGCTTTTCTTCTCCACAATTGCCGCGAAGGACAGAGGGATAGCGAGTAGTCCATGTTCATATCCCAAAGTTTTCTTTTGATCGGTTCAAATTCACCCCGCTGCTTTACGAGCTCGGCACTGTAGTCGGGGTAGAAGTGAATCTTCGTCTTGTTGATGAGAAGCTCGCCCTTTTGTCTGGAAAGGTGAAGAATTTTAACTTTGTCCTGGAAACTCAGGAATCTCACCAACATTGGCCTTGGATTAGTTGAGCTTGTACTGTCGTTTCTCTGTGTGGGGCTGCGGTGAGCTCTCTCAATTACCGGAGGATGAGGAAAGTGTTCCTGACCAAAGCGGTGGAGGATCAGCTGCTGCACAAACCCAATGATATCCTGGCCTTCGGCTTTCTCTGGAACTTTAACAATATGGATGTTGGAACGTCTGCTGTACTTCTCCATTGAGTCCGCCTTTTGTTTCAGGAAGCCGTTTTTTTTTTCGAAGTGATTGATGCACGTTTTTAAGTCCTCAATGTTGTCTTCGTTGCAGCTGACTCTTTGTTGTATTTCCATAATTTAGTCACCCAACATTTCCAGCTTGATGTTTACCTCTGCCGTGTTAATGGTTTTAGTGGAAGCATCAAGCCGCGATAATAAGTCTGTTTAGTATTGGATGATTGCGTGCATTAGCAACTGAAGGGAGATTTGACTTTGGTATGCCATAGTTTCGATTTAGATTACGGAGATTTCACAGGATAGACGGATAATTACATTTGTTCAGGAGATTAGAGGTGATACATCCGTTAGGTATATATTTTTGTCGGCTACCTTAGGGATTATATTAACAAACTGACTCAACCCATGCAATGCAACTCACACACCTGCAATCATGCTGCTCCTACTATTCATGGAGAGTGGGTTTCAATTCGCACTGTGGCCAGAAACACAAAATGGCCACCGTCTCTTCTTCCATTTCCAACAAATCTATATATGCTTCCCTTGCTATATCTTCCATTTGAACCCTCCTCTGACATATTACCAGAACTATGAACCTCAATCAGCACTTTAGCTAACATTTCTGCCTTTGCTTCGTCACTGTTAGCCACCACTCCGCCATTTTCCAATACTGGATACCCCCACTCTCGTTTCCCTTCCCTCATTTTCTTTACCATTCCCCAAACTTGATTAATTGAAGTGTTTCTCCCTATTGTGCTACAAAAAGATCTCTAACACTTCTTTTGAGTATCTTTGATAGTTTTCTGTACCACTGCTTGCATTCCCTTGTACCCTATTCAATTTTTTAAATTGAGGGAGTTTTTCAAAACCTTAAAACGCCTTATTCCATTTCTTTATTACCTCACTGCACTCATCATTCCACCATGGAACTCACTTCCGCCTCTGTACCAGATTTCTAGAGATGGGCAAATGATACCAGAGCTCCGAAGCTTGAGTCAGTCTACTGAACCGCCGTGTCAACTCCAAGTGTCGGAGCTTGTATCAAATGACAATGGTCACGTGAATGATGACGTCCGAAGCTTCGAACGTCACTGGTGCTTCACGAAGCATTTCATTGGTTTGACACATTGGACAGTTTGAACGTTTTGGTGCCTAATGCTGCGTTCACACCAAAAGCGTTACGTATATAACTCTGCTCCATACTGAGTGTCAATCAACAATGTGGGGTTTTAGAGAGGAGATTGATAGAGAGAATTCTGAGTTATGGCGAGTATTGGAGGAAAACTGCATTCACTAGTATCTGTTGGCATAAACCTTTAAGGCGTTCATAATATACAAAATAAGTCCATATTGCAAGTGTTCCTCTCTCTAGTGGGTAACACATATGCATGTTAAACTTTTCCGTTCTGAGTGGGCTGGATCGAATCCCATCACGAACACGTTGTTTCATATGATTGACCAGCATTTAGTTGTATTGCAATGTAAAAAACATCGATAACGGTTATATATAACATCAAATCTGTGAATGAACACGCAGCTTTAATTGCCTTTTACTGCAGAAATGTGAGATTGAAATATTAAGGTGTTGTGCTACTGCTTCGACGCACCGTTAAACAACTGCTTTAATTTCAGTCTGCCACCAGATGTCGCTGTTGTTCTTCAAAGAAAAGCCCCGGTACAAATAGGAGGAAAGCCTCAATGCTTCACAAGGCTTCATCTGCCCATCCCTACAGATTTCCTTAAAATTGTCCGATTGGCAGCTCCAATTATTGCTTCTCTCACATTTTCATTAAATATTTCTATATCCTGTTTTCTATCTACATCTTTAAACCTTGATTCACTAATGTCTCTAAATGTATCCTATTGAGCCTGGTAGTTGTTTTCATCCTGTCTGCCTGTTTTACTAACTCTCATGTCATTCCAGATCCTGCTTCACACCTGGTCATCTCTCATTCCCTTCACCTGGTCCTCATGCCCGTCTCACCTGCAGCCCATTCCCTCGTTAGTCCCTCACTACTTAGGTCCCCTCACTTGTCCTCTGCCAAATTGCCTTGTGTTCTTTTGACCAAGCTCTCCAGCGGTCTGTAGTGTGTTTCCCTGTTTCTGTCTGTCTGTCGTTCTGTTCTGTTCTGTTCTGTTCTGTCTGTTCTGTTTGTCTGTTCCTGCCAGTACTCCAGTAAAGGACTGTTATTTGTTACCGCTGTCTGGGGAGTCGTGCTTTGGGTCCCTGGTTATCGCCCCGTGACAATTTCAGAATTGAACTTAACGATTAGGACTGATGTAAAACAGTAGGTGGCGTTTTGAGCCATTTTCAACCAGAGTATTTTTAATGTCAACACCAGCATGTTGTTTAATTTGTGTTTCATCACAGTATCACATGAAATTTAGTTTATAGCTTAAAAGATCTGTTTACTTTATAACCTGCTGTTGTCAGAAACACACCTGTATGAGAGTGATCACTTACTCTGAGGAAACTTTGGACGGTTGTCATTGACGTCAGTGAGGGTGATGTTGACAGTAGTAGATCCAGACAGTCCTCCGACTGAGCCTGCCATGTCTTTGGCCTGGATCACCACAGCATAGTGGTCCCTGGTCTCACGGTCCATATTGGACATCGCAGTATGGATGATACCTGAGGTAGAGAGAGAGACGTACCTATTGGAGTTCCAAGTGAAAGACACTGTTTGCTTACAGTGCTTAGTTAAAGGATTTTAAATGACTGCATTAGTTTACTCAGTCAGCAACTACAGTATGCAATCTGGTTGTGGTTGTGTGCAGTTTAATACATTAGTATGACTGATTTAAAATGATGATGAAACTAACTATTGGTCATAATAAAATAGTCAGTTAACTATTATCAGGGTTCAACGTGAATGTTCTCTTTTTTTTTTTCTTAAACAAAATCTACTTACCTGAAGTCATCTTTTACTTGCTCTTAATGTTAGTTATCAAAGAACAACAAAAAACTAAATTTGTGTATATTTTGAATCTTTATTTAAGTCAATTAATCTCCAGATTTTTGCCAGCAACGTAATCACTGTTTCAAGGATAATAACCTCCCTAGCGTTCCTGTAAAATTCACGAAAAACGCCTATCCAGACGTACCCAAAGTAAATTGAAAGCTGTAGGAGAACCATTTGGAGTAAATGCAGGTTTTGGTCTCTTTTGAAAGGTAACATTTTCCCCGCAACAGTCAGCATCACTTTAAGTGCTGCTGACATTGAGTAATATAAGTTGGCACACACAAGTAGAAGGTTTTCTATTTCCGTCTGAATATTTTTTGTGAAATAGATGCCCGCAGATGATTATAGCTGGTACTTATGGTCTTGAAAACACAATGGGTGCATAGCATAAAGCCTTACCTAGTCCAAGTATAAAGTAGATTAGAATTTCACAGAAAATGAAGATTTTACAAATTTTTTACTACGGGTATGTTTAGGCGTTTTCCAATAAAGGACATTTGGAGACTCCAATTTAGGCCCTAATGAAAGGTGAAACAGAGGTATCATATACACATTCACTATTGCTGACACAAAGGAACTGAAGCATAAACAGTGTTTTTCCCCCGAATTGAAACCAAATTGTGTGCACAATGGATTAAAATCTACAGGTTATCATTACACAGTGAAATTACGGGTTTATGCACACAACTGGCACCCTAAGGCGGGACATAGTGGTTTTCGGCTTTTCATTGGCTATTCGAATCCAGCGTCATTTGACAAATCCGGCTCAGTAGGCGCACACAATAGACGAAAGAAGAGGGTCAGCCCTCTTCTTCTACACTGACTCTGGTTGGCTAATGTGGGTTTAGAAGAGGATATCTTGCTCCTATTGGCCTAAATGTTGAGTTCAACGGACAGTTTCATACCCGGGTTTTAACGGTGCTCGTAAGAGAACGGATTTTACAGCTAAATTTCTGAAATATTTTGTCATATCTGCCGGCTGATTTGAAATGATGCAACACCAGTTTGTCATTGGTGAGTCGGCTTGATTTTAAAAACGTTTGTTTGTTGTATATAATAAATAAATAAAAAAATTAACTGAATTGTTGTCTGACAAAGACGTTGAGTGTAGCTGATGTGGTGGTCCGATCTTGAAACGGAGTGGATAGTTAGAATCACAAGAATTGTAGGTTTCCAGAAACATACAACACTAGTAGCTGCTAATTATAAATAGATGGACAGTGAACGGTACGATCTGCAGCGCACAGTTGGCTGGCCCGCCCACGGCCCAGCGGAACGTTAAGATGCTGCTTGTACTTGGTTCATAAACCCTTTCTTTACCTGATTCCATTTTCTGGTGAGTGCCTGAGCACAAGATTGCTCCTTCCTTGCCTATTTCCATCTTCAGAAATGTTTAGTGAGGGTTTGATTCTAGATTTACTGTATGCAATGTAATTTTACTATGAGTGGGCCCAGAAACAACACGTTGTTACCGTCAGATGAGTTATAATTTTAACTATGACTAAGATGGATGTTTTTGTATGTATGTATGTATGTATATATATATATATATATACATATACGTATATGTGTATATATATATATATGTATATACATATACGTATATATATATGTATATATATAATGTATGTATATACATAATAAATATAACAATATTTTCTTTAGCTCATGTTTAAGTACATTGATTTTTGATACCATTGTTTGTTTATTATATTTAGATACCTTTAGTTTTTCAGATTTTATTTGATTAACATCTACTTTTTATACCTAAATCTTAATCTTAACCTGCTGAATGTGTTCACAATAAATGTTCAATAGAGAGATAAGAGAGAAAAAAACGCCAACCGCCGTAAAAGAAGAAGAGAGAAAAATATCAGTATACCGCATGAGATAGCAATTTTGCGCCGGTTCACGCTAGCTGAAGTATTTCTGCAGAATGCCGTCTACGTCCAGCACAACTTAACCAGGTAAGACTGTATGTTCAGTGCGTTAGCTAACTGGCTAGTCAGAGACTGTCGATCCTGGCTCCCCGGGTCACGTCGCCGCCCCAGCAGACTCCGTTTCCTCCTGTCCCGTTGCCGCCCCGGCAGACTCAGTTTCCTCCTGTCCCGTTGCTGCCCCGGCAGACTTCGTTTCCTTTTGTCCCGTTGCCGCCCCGGCCGAATTCAGTTCCCCCTGTCCCGTCGCCGCCCCGGCAGACTCCGTTTTCTCCTGTCCCATTGCCGCCCGGCCTGGTGGCCGTCCTTCAGCCCGTCCGTCCGCCTGGTGGCCGTCCTTCAGCTTGTCCTCCGGAGTCCGCCGGAAGTGTTTCCTGTTTTATTTTGAAGTCCTTGTATCTTGTGTCCTCTTTTTCCCTCCACTTCCTGTCCCTGTGATTGTCTGCCCTGTCCCTGATTGTTTCCTCCTGTGTCCAGCTTTTTAAAAGCAACAATAGGTGGGAATGGGCATGAGAATTTGGCTTTACTGCGATTACTGCCATTGATGATAGGTAATCTTGTGCCAGAGAATGAAGCCTCTTGGGAGATCTTGATGGACCTGAAAGGGATCGTTGAGTTGGTTGTATCAGCAGACTTATCAGATGCCAGCTTGAGTTTCCTTGATAGGAAGATTGCTGACCATAGGGAATTACTCAGAGACCTTCCCTGACCTGAGATTACGACCAAAAAACCACTTTGTGGAGCACTATCCGCAGTTGATCCAATGTTTTGGGCCGTTAGTAGACCTATGGACCATGAGATTTGAGGCTAAGCACAGCTTCTTCAAAAAGGTTGTGCATGATGTCCGTAACTTCAAAAATATTCTACTCACCCTAGCAACCAAGCACCAGCTGTTAGGTGAGCCATCAGCAGTCTGATGGCTCACCTAAGTGGTCCAAGCCTCTTTCCACCTTCCTTGTCAGTGCAGAACATCAAAACAGTCAGCACATCAAGTTTAGACATCCCACAGAGGAATGCAGTGAAAAAAAGATACCCACACCTGGAAATTCTGTCTCTTGCTGCAGATGTACATCTGCATGGAACCCACTTCAGCAATGCAGTGGTTTACCAGAGTTCTTTTAAATTAATAAAAAAAAGTAATGGCCTGTGCTATGTATTCTGTTGTGACCTTGCTCTAATGTACATGTTATTCTTTTGCAGATCATGTTGCTACGTGTCTTTGTGTCCCATGATAACATCAGGAGAGTGGATATTTCAGAAAACCTGTCTTCAGTTGAGCAATTAAAAGAAATTCTTCAAGAAAGGCTCCAACTTAAAGGGGACTTTTTTATTCAGTTTGAGGACCCTGATTTTGGAAACGAACTTTGTAATTTAACAGACATTAAAGAGCTTCCTCAAGACAGAGCTGTGCTGAGGATTCTGTGGAAATCATCAGGACAACCACAAGAAGCAGCTTCTCTATCCTTAACCTCCTCCCTCTCTATGCTGGAATCTGATAGCATCTCATCATCTCCATCCACCAGTACAAGCAAGGGTACATCAGTACAACTTATGCACCGCGAGAATGCCGAGCAGTGGCCATCTCCATTCCCAATTCCAGTATTTTCTTATGATGTTGAACTGAGGCTATCAAAAGGGAATGAGTTGTTCAAGGAAAGTGGAGCACTTCTCACTCCACCAAGGGAAATGAGAATGGACATCTTGGACAACATAGCTAAGGCTGTTTTTTCCATCAAGGCTTACGCAAAAAGTCAGGAAATTGAATCAGTGGCTGCTGCTCTAATTGAGAAGCACCCATGTCTTAAGGACCCAGGAGTGGGAACAGGCTGCCATGGGTGGGTCATGAGTATTAAATATAAGCTTGGTAACTATCGTCAAAAACTATGGATGGCAGGCTGTAATGAAGTCGACATAAACCAGAAAAGAGACAGAGGGGAACAGGCAAATAAAGAAAGCAAAAAGATGTAAGGGTGAACTTTCTTCCAGACAATCCAGTAGGGCAGACTAATGACTCTCTAGAAAGTTAAAGAAATGCATTGCAGGAAGAAACTAAGAAAAGACATCCCAACAACGCTCTCATTGACTCCAAAATGAAAGTGACTTTTTCTCTGCGGAGGAAGGAAATAGTGGATGAAGAACCACTTGTTGCCGATGTCATGGAGAGGTGGCCTGGGTTGTTTTTGCAAGAACAGGTTGGTATTTTTTTTTTGTGTTAACAACATATTTTGCCAAATGTTCTCCCTTCTTTTGAAAGAACCAACAACAAAGGTTTGGATCAATTGTATATAACATGTACATGAAAACTGTCACCTTTCTTAGATCTGTGCAGAATTCTTCAGACTTACACAACTGGACCTGAAGAAGACCTTCCTGTCATCATTGGATGCACACGCATCGCAACTTATTAAGCTGTACAGATCACATTTTCCAACCAGCTTATGAAGCCAGCAGACGCACCATAGAAACAATTTTTCTGTCCGAAACCCTATTTTTTTGCTGTAGAATCACTGCAAACTTTTTTAAATTTTTCTCTTGCCATGGGCTATCTATAGATGCATATCTGCTTAGGATCACTTGTGAGATTTTATTCCCCTTTTTTAATTTGAAAAACATGACAAACTATAGTGTGTAATGCTTTTTAAGAAGGTTTAATTAAATAGTAGTAAGGCCATTGAAATTTCAGAGTTGCACCGTATAACTAAATATTAAAGGCCTATATGGTGTTTTATCACATTGTATTGGGGCAAGAAAATATCAGTCCCAGTTGTTGTGCTAATGTTTCACAATCCCTGTTCTACACTATGCTTTTGGAGCTGGGAAATATATTAAAATCCATTATATTTTTGCACTCTGAATGGCTTTCGTCTCAACTATGCAAACCATAACATTGGAGCAGAGCATTTACTATCAGATGACCCCTTTTAATATTTCAGAGTTTGTCTTACAATATATATAAATACATGTTAATGTAAACAGGTGTATTGTATTGTTAGGCTTAACTGACATTTCAAATTGGGGATTTCAGAGATGAAAAGCAAGAGAGCGTTATTGTTTTCACACTTAAGCTATGTCCAAAAACATGGTGCCCATATGTACAGTAGGAACATATGGGTTCATTTAGTTAGTGAATATAGCCGACCTGAAATGCATGCTACCATGCTGGAAGCATTTTGCCAAATTTATGACTGATGTCCTTGCCCACAGAAAGTGTACAGCTCTGCGAGGTCTACCTTTCGTTGTGAAGGAGAAGCCGGACGGCTTGCTGAAGACATGTCTGGTAAGACTAATTTGTCATTAAGGTTGCACATTCAGCAAGAACACACTAATGCAAATGTTCATCAAACCCTCATTTCTACTTCACTGTTACTTTGTTGATCCATCTAAATATTTTGATAAGTGTAACTTTATAGTTTTTAATTTTATGTGATATCGCCAATACTGGCAATATTACTGTAATGCCAATCATTTTGTAACAGCAATTCTCCTTCAAATTTACTGGTAACATTTATAATTCCAAGCCCAAATTGGTCATGGGTTTTGATGATGCATGTACAAATTTTGTCAGTATTTTAATTATAAAGTTATTCTCTGTCAGTACATTTTCAAAGTCAAAATACATTTTTGTTGAGCTAATCTTTTTGAGAAAATACAACAACAAAAAAACCCTACACACCATTAGCACCCTTTGCCGCTAAAAGTCTTTAGGGTGAGAATCTGGCAGATTTGGAATGATATTGTCCATTGTTTAATGGCAGATTTGCTCCAGTTCAGGTTTTTGTCACTTATTGAATTAAAGGGAGCCTGTACCGTGAGAGCAAATGTTTCCCTGTATTTTGCTCAATTTATTTATTTAATTTAACAGACTATGAAGATTTAAATACTATAATACTAATGTGTAGGAGGGGACTCTTGTATGAAAGTGGTATATTTTAGTTTTTAAAATCTGCATAAAAAATTATTTTGACTTTTAAATTGTATTGTTACAGAATGTGAAGAAAAAAAATTAAAACTTAAAAGAGGGGGTGAATATTTATTATAGTCTCTGTATGCTTGTTTTTGTGTAGAATACAGACCCGGAGGAATCTTATGTGAAAGGACTTGAACTGGGAATACTCAGTTGTTGAAGATGACGTTGGGACGGTCCGCTCAAGTCCAACAACACTAAGCATTGCCCTGATTATTGAGGAACGGATTGTCCTGGATGATATATGCAACACCCCAACTGCATTTGCCCTTTTGTTTGGGCTCATCTATGCTCTCAACCTGGAGTATCCGAAGGACTTGAGGTACACTTTCGAAGTAATTCAAAAGTTGTTCATGAACCTTGGTACCCAGTGCTCTGCCTGGGTTCAGGCCTTAAAAAACAGTTTGCTCAAGTAGCCTGCCATATTTAAACCCCGCCTATGGTCTTGGCTGGATTTTGAGGGGGGTAAGAGTTCCAAAAAGTTTCTGAAGGCCAATGTACAGGTTGCAGTTGTCTTGTTACAGACAATACGTTGTATATATGTTCCATCATATACCATGTTCCAAAGCTTATTTCAAGGCCTTGATTTTGTATTCACAAAACTGAAGTTTTTTTTTTTCTTTATGCATTTGGATTTTTAAGGATGTTGACCCTCTGCAGTCTATGTTCAAGTGTTGACACCTGGATATCATATATGCAAACAAATGTTTACTTATTGTTAATAAACATTTTGTGTTTTGAAGAAGTTCTTTTTCTTTAACTGTTGACTTTTCCAAAGAAAACTGTACATTTTTAATTAATTTAAATGAAGGCAACGTTGCAAAGAATTTTGAGTGTACTCAACTAATGGGCAGTGCAATTTAGTAACAACACATTTTAAGTTTAAAGTAAGTTCTCTCAAAAGTTCTCTCTTAAAGTAAGTTAAACTTAAAATGTTGAGTCAACTTAAAAAAGTGAGCTGCAAAGCCTTTTTGAGTTCACTCAACTAAGGACTAATGTGTTGTGTCAACTTGTGATAAGAAGTTAACTCAAAGTGATATCTTAAGTTTGTCAAACGTAACATTACTATTCAGACCTACTTATGTATTTAAGTTAACACTACTTTTGCATACGTAACTAATATTGCATTTGATAGTTACATCTTCAGAACACTTAAAATATTAAATTGGAGATTGGGTTGTCATATTTAGTTTGACTGTTAAAAATAAATTACAGTGAATAATTGGAGTAAACGTGGTGACTTCATCAAGTTCGCTGCTGTTCCAATTGCAGAAAGACCGTCCTCTGGAGTCTGGACTCCAGAGTCCGAACTCCCAAGTCCAAACTCCAAAAGTACCCAAGTCTGTACTCTGCATACTTGGTATTGAGAAACGGCCTGTGTGTCTCCAGCCCCCCCACCCTGCACTCTCTTATGCTACGTTCACACCAAATGCGTTGCAAATTTTTTGCGCGAGTATCCCATGCAAAGTCAATGCACAGACGTGAATGGTTGCGAATGACGCAAATTTGCGGCGGGTGGCGAATGACACGAATCTCGCGTTGCAAAAGCCAATCAGCGTTGAGATGCTCCGCCCGTAATCAATGTCCTGCCGTTGGTGACACAGAAAGCGGCAGTCATCCAGACAGATGATGTTATGTTATGAACCAAATACGAGGGCGTCTGATGTTCCGACGTTTGTGATATTTCCACAACAAGTATAGAGTAGAAATATTGGTTATTTCTTTCATGGTGGATGGCGGAAATTCTAACTGTTTTCACGGAGACAAGCCACAGAGATAAGCCACGCCCCCTTTTAGGCATGAATGGTTGCGAATGACGTGAATAAACACAACTTGTCGGGCGAGTAAACTGCCGCGAGTAAAGCGTTGATAATATTCGCAACACTTTCCTTTTGGTGTGAATGCAGCATAAGTGTGTCTCCATCCCCCCCCCCCCCCCCCCTGATCTCTGCTTATGTCCCCCCACCCTGCGCTCTCTGTGTCTCCACCCCCTCTGTCTGTATTTTCCCCCTCTGCATATGTCTCCCCCCCCACCCTGAAAGCATCATTAGCTAGTTTATGGCAGTGCATGTGAATGGTGATCCCTATCCTCCTCTGTTTGAACTTCATCTGGGCTGCAATTAAAATGTATTTAAATTAAACTTAGAAGCATTTCTACCTGTCTTGTGGTCAACAGAGAAGTAGGGCTGTTCCTCCAGGATGCTGTAAACTATCTTGGCGCTGCTCCCGTAAGTCGGATCATCTGCATCTGAGGCTGGCACTTGCAAAACTGACGTTCCTGCACAGAGAAGGGAACATGTGATCAAATGGTGATTAGGCACAAGCATCGACCACCACAAAGCAGTAAAGAGAGGAAAAGTTGGTGACTACTGACAAAAAGAAATGCCTACATCTTTAGTACTTTCATTAACATAATATATTTGAGAGAAAGTTACTTCTCGACCTTAGAACTATAAAAGGTGCATGGGGAATATATCTCACTGTTGCTATTTTGAGCGATGAATCAGCAACATATATATTATTACTTTATACATTTCAAATAAAATATTTATCTTTGAGTGCAAACAAAGGAAAGAGGAAAGTCCCCTGGATTAGCTATGAGAGCAGCAGAGCATGCGTTGTAGCACAAGAAAAGATATATTTGCATTTGCACTAACTAAACCTAAATAAAGTATGTGCAATGGCTGGAACATTCTGAGGAGTACACAGATGAGGACTGAAATCAGATGGAAAAGGAGAGATGTCTGATTTCTAGCTAACAAGATGGATGAACTGCTGCTCCTCAACAGAGAAAACACAGACTTTGGCAGATCCGTTGCTCTGTCACTGACACCTGTCTTGGGGAGCACATTCGGGACAGCTCACTACCTGCCGCACTTCCAACTCCTCCGAGCAGACCGCATAACGGCCCTATCAGGAAAAACAAGAGGCGGAACCTGCTTTTACATTAATGAAGATTGATGTAAAGATGCAGGAAGTACAACTTGCCTTTGGAGCTGCTGATTCTCTTCTACTCCATCATTCAGTCTGTTATTTACAGTTCCATCACTGTGTAGTGTTGTGTTTTTTTATGTTCATATAAATACGTTTGTATATACACATTTATATTTGTACATACTTTGTATCCTTGTTTTGTTTTGTTTGTTTATTTTTGCCTATTTATGTGGATATGGTTTGAGAACAATGGAATGCGTACGCATACATTGCCAATAGAGCTGATTCTGTTTCTGAAACATTACTGAAAAGAAAAGCAACGGGCAAAATGTTTAACGCAAGGATTCAAAACAGCAGTCCACAAACCAATGGGTGACATCACAGTGAAAACATCCACTTCTTATAAACACTCTATGGCCAGTGCCTGTCTTGGGGCGGAGTTGTGCTCTTACACACTGACTCAGGCTCAGTACAGTGTGAGACACGCATGATAACGCTCAATATAATCCAATAATGTCCTTAAAGGGGAGGTAATGATATGACAGTTAATCACTAAACTTATTGCTAAGAAATTCTAATGTACTTTAAAGTTGTTGTAGACTGTCGGTCTGAGGCTGTAGCCCCCATGACCTGGCCCATCCCCCTCCCTCACAGCAAAATCGGTAGTGTTACTTAGTGTTAAATTTCCAGTGAAAAATATTTGCAGTTGATCAGTGTTGTTTTCTGTGTTCATTAAGCACTTGCAGTGTTGAAATCGCTTTGGGGGCTGAGTTATTTCGGCGAGTTAACGCAAAGCACTCCTGACTGAGTTATCTACACATTTTCGCGGTCTTTCTTCAACTGACGGTGCCAGTCGAGAGAAGTCGGTGTCCGGAAGATTATTTCAATTCAGGAGGTAAGAACGAAATATAACGTTATTTACTTATGCATGCTGTTTATCTTTAGCCTTATATACAATTATGTGTTGATGTCAAGTGTGGTGCAATGTGTTTTATTTGTCATTGAGCCTGGTGGCTAATAGCTATCTAGCTAGCAAGTAGTTAACTATTTATTTAAGGGGCATTTTCTCTGATAGGATTGTCAAATATATTGTTCGCTAGGTGTGTTTCAATGTTATTTGGATGCCCAACGTTAAATGGTTTGCTATGCGAAAGTTAATAATTGTCAACTAGTTAGGTTAGCTAATTAAAGTTGTAACTAATATGGTTAGCTCATATAATGCTAATATTTAAAAATGTTAGCTAACTTTATCTAACATCAAAACGTTCTGAGATGATAAATAAGTAACTGGTCCAGCATATTTCACAACAGGCCAAAACAATAATTGGCCTTTTTGCATTTTTAGAAAATGTATGTGACAATATTTTGCAACCATCCAACATGACACGACAGAAAGGCTCGTGCCACAGCAGTCTCGGCGGTTAATGGGTTTGTGTCACTGCGGTCTCGAGCACTGCTCATGTTGCGGGACTGCCCTCTCGAGCACGATATTATTTAACGTTACTGGCTTCTTGGCACTGCGGTCTCGAGCGCTGCTAGTTTGTGCCTCGGTACTGCGGTCTCGACCACTCGCGGACTTAATAGTTTCACGGCACTACGGTCACGAGGGTTACTGCTTTCGCGGCATCTTTGTCTCGAGCGCTTCCGCACTTGTTCCTTCACCTTCTAGCGTTCGTTCCTTCACCGTCTTTATCGCAACACGGGGCCCCCGTGCACGCAGAAGCTAGCACGCTAGCTTTTAACGTGTTAAACACAGCGTCCAATGTCTATGTGCGCGAGCGTGTGCTAAACAGCTAGTTACACTGACAGTAGAGGACAGCAGCAGCTTGTGACTCATTGATACCCAAAACGGTAATTATAGACCTGTGTAGTTTAATTTACAACATGAGACTATATATACCTTTATAGCCTGTAACTGACCACTTGTTTCACTTGAGATATGTTTAATAACTCCTTGCCTCGAGAAAGTTGAACAGCTAGTTTTTTTCCACCATTGGCAGTTTCTGCAAGATATCATGCTGCTGAAGGTGAAGTACCACAGTACAAAGAAGTACATCAGACTACAGCAAGAGTTCACATACTTGGATTTCATCAGTGCCGGTGAGTAACATCTCCTGTATGCACATTGTTTAAGTGGCAGTTTTCTTCCAAGATATTTTCTGTGCTGTGCATTATTTATTTTACTTGGTGCTATTTGTCTTATGTCAGAAGAAGGCAGTATACTTCTTGCTGCAGGCACTTTTGGTTTATTTTGACATGCTAAATAGGAAGCATTGATAATTAATATTCGGATGTTACCTTGTGATTTTCTTGGTTGCTTGGCTAAAAATGTTAAGTGTTGCCACAACTGGAAAATAGTGTGTCCGCAATTGCAGCTCTAAACATTAGTAGCCGACTGAGGGTGCTTTTTAGTTTATAACTTGCTTATAAAAGTTACTATTTTGTCTTTTACACTGTCATGTTGGTAATGGCTAAATTGCAACATCATACTGCTGCTGTTAACAAATCAAAGTGTGCAATTCAGATACGTTGTTCAGTTGGTTGATCAGTCAGCCGTTATATGCAGTTAAAACCTGTTTGTTTTCTTTATCTGTATCTGTAGTGAAAAACAAGTTTGGGCTTCATGATGTAGCTGAACTTCACATTTTTGATGAAGCTGACATAGAAGTGGAGGAAGACATCCTTCTTGAACTAATAGAGTCCAATCCAGACTTATGTCTGACAGTGCGTGACAACATTTCAGATGAAGGTAGGTTTCATTACTAAATGTGTTGAAATTAATGCTCAGAGTTTATCTGCTTTGAATCCCTTTTATGTCCCTGACTGTGACTACAGTAACAAAGAAACAACATGTCAGCAAAAGACAGATCAGCATCCAATTAGCATTTATTTATTTATTTTCTTCTTCAGATCATTCAACACCATCTTCCCTCACGGAATCCATGTCACATACTTCAAGTGACAATGACCTCTACAGTCAAAGACAAATGGGGATTTTGACAGGCAGAAATATATCCACCTCTGACATCATGAACAGGTCTACCACAGAGTATTCTGATTCAGAGGATGCAAAAGAGGTACATGAGAGCAGTAGATGTCAGTTATAGTTTTTACTCAAAAGATTTCAAGAAAATTGTTACACTGAATTAAGCTTCTTTCCAGTATAAGGACATTTAGACTGGTGAATGCCAAATTGACAAAGTAAAGTAATTTAGTACAGTACAAATCCACACAGGGTTTAACTGTTGTGTAGCTTTCTATTATGT
This sequence comes from Cyclopterus lumpus, assembly GCF_009769545.1. Classification (NCBI taxonomy): domain Eukaryota; kingdom Metazoa; phylum Chordata; class Actinopteri; order Perciformes; family Cyclopteridae; genus Cyclopterus; species Cyclopterus lumpus. The sequence goes on along the minus strand of NC_046982.1, from coordinate 2,142,174 downwards.
AACTCTTCTTTCCATACATATTTATTGAATTAGGTTATCGGGTTATGAGCCTTTCCTTTAGTACTGTAGACTATATTGCTTACTTTGGCTTTAACATGGCCTACGTATCACAGAACATTGTTGCTTCATTACCAGATTTCTTTATTTTGTAAACCTTCGTTGGGTGCAAGGAATTCCTTTTAACCTTCGTCTGAACAGACCAATTTGTGTCTATTTTGTTTTAAATTATTTTGATCCCAGAAGACTGAATTGTACATTAAAAACATTTATTTTATGTGAGTAGATGGTAGAAAATGCCTTGCTTACAAAGCCTGGAGGTGAGGACGTCCTTGAAGAGTACAAGTCCGAAAATTCATTGAAGCACCGCACCCGTAGACAGCTTGTCAACATATTGGCTAGCCATATGACTGAAATGCATGGGTAAGTGTTTCTTTAACAAATTGTAAAATTCTAAACCATTTCAGACTAAAAGATTTATATTAAGAAGGAATTTTATTTATTTTCAGAATGCATGGTATATAATTAACAAAGGTGAGGCCCTATAGTCATTAGTGAGGCATTCTAATTTAATGTTTTATTTTCATTTTTACTCTAAAGGAGGATTCCTTCCCGTAAACAGAAGGAGAAGTTTGCCCTGGGAATCATTACACTCTTTCCTTCGCTAAAGGATCCCTTTTCTCCAAATGGCTATGTAAGTAGTACTTCCAGAATACAGACCAAACTTACAGGCTAGAGTTTTGGGGTTTTCTTCAAAATAATAGAATGGATATACAAATAAACCACAGAAAGTATTCTATATATTTGATTGACATTGTTAAGCAATTCATTCACAATCCCATAATTGCCTTTTCAATGAGATCAATGAGTGACCTTTGTAATTATATATATTTAAAATAACTTAACAGGAGCACTTCTATGATGGGGAAAAAGGCACAGGATATTTAGCATGGCGCCTCAAGACCATCTCGAGGAATAAATATCAACGGCCAGGCAAGGCAGAGCGCATCGGGCCTCAAGCACAGGGACCAAACCGCCGGAGATCAGCAGCCACAGTGTCTCAGCAGCTTGATGGAGATGCTTATAGGGAGGCTATATCATTTCTTGTTCACTCTCCTGATAAAACAAGTGTGTTTGAGAAGATGAAGATGACCTTACAACATCGCCAGGACCTAGTCCATGACCCGCAGAGAACCACAGATGTCTTAAAAACATTTCCCCGTTTTTTAGATGTCAAAGGACTAGTGAGTTGTGCATGTCTTTTATTTCTTAATTTAGTTGGACATTAGAAATTAACAGTGCCAGTGATGTAAAAAAAATAATAATATGGTTTTGCATCAATGTATGATCAACAGCTGAATCAAGACTTCCTGCTGCTGTTTGGTGCTGAAACAGCTGCCAAGATGCTTGAGAAGTGGGATACAGCATTCAAGCCCAAGGTTATCAAAGAGGCCAAACACCTGACTCAGACAGCTGAACTGTGCCGACTTCTGACGGCGGCTGAAAACCTTGCAGAGAACGATCACAGCAGTAAGTTACATAAAATGCATGGTTTATAGTCCAAATGGCTGGTGATATTATCTGTGTGCATTCCAGTACATACTAATGACTTTTTTTGTCTTTTTGCTCCTGGTAGACTGGGACAGTGACATGGCATCTCTGCTGCTCCTGCTCCATCTCTTGCCACCCACAGCTGGACGGAAGAGGACCAAAATAAGTCCCAGTGATGCAGCGGGCAAAATGTTGCACTTTCACAAGGTACGTAGGTCTCATCTGATCCCACAAGCCAGTTTTTCAGTTTCATTAACTCAATTAAACACAAGAGACATGAGTTTGCAAAAAAAGAAACATAACTAATCTGAATGTCTCAATGTTGCAAACTTCACAACAATTCCTAAACATTAAGGACTCTCTGCACACACACACACACATACACACACACACACACACACACACACACAGACAGTAGCAACTCAACTCTTCTCTTATTGACCCAAGTATGCAGTGATCATTTGAAAACTTGCTAATTCTTCCTTTTACTATGCTGCTTTGAAGTGATAATTCAGATTCTTACACATGCTTAACTAGGAGTTAAGCATGCGTAAAGTTTACGTTTGTGAGACAAGGGGCTAGATGACTGGTCAAACTGGTGGATATATTAAACTGTCAAGGAACAGCAAGTACCAATGTGTGGCTGATAATTTGAACTGCCACTCTAAGGTGTTTGTTCTGTTTTTTTAAGTCATGCTGCAGCATCGTTGAACACCTGCAGGGCAGAGTGGCTGAACAACCATACATCCTTGCTGTTGGCCGAACCCAAAACCAAATTGATGCCTTCTACATCGTAGTGGACAAACAGCTCATCCCGTGCAAAGCCACCAGCTCGTTGGGTGCTTTTGATGAACTGTTTAAATCCCACTATGTGTTCAACCTGTCCTATGATGAAACCCTTGTCCCACTCTTCACCTTCGTGCAGACAACTGTCTACAACATCGATATTGCAACAACAGATGAGTCTCCAAGAGTCCGTGAGTTAAGAGCAAAAGTCTTAAACTAGGTTTAAAAAGATGTTAAAGTGTTTCATTTGTCAAGCTGTCCATGCGGCCTGCCAGGACTTGATAACCCATTTAAGAATTGATCACAGTTTCTATCCTAGCACCAGGTTTAAGTTGGTATGTGCACAAGGTCGTTGTAGGCGTCAGTTTTCAACATTTTGTGGCTTAAAAAAACATTTAATTCGAGTTCATGAGAGGGATTTTAGTCAAAGTGGTGATGCAGCTAACTCAGAGCCATTTCAAGCAGATTTTCTCAGTCAGCAAAATACTACAGAAGCTGTTGTAACAAGTGCCACACAGAGCTCAGAGGCTGTGTGTTCCGAGGACAACGCATCAGGCCTTTACAGAGAAAATACAAACAATATTTGCGCGTCAATTATTGCTAAACTCCAAGGAAGTGGTATGGCAAATAGTTTGGTTTCAACAATTGTTGGCGATTTGGAAGAACTTGCTACTGGACTGCACTCCCAAATCAAGCATGATATACTGTCTGCTGTGCCTAAAGATGAGCTTGTAAGATCTACATTAGAAGAAGGTCTTAAGAATTTTGAAAACCCATTTGTTAACTTTAATACTGAAACTAAAAGAATGAAATATTTCAATGACAAATGGGGGGTTGTGGAGCCAGTAGAAGTAATGTTGGGAGTTCGATTTGATACCAGGCGAAACAAAATAACCAGTACTTATGACCAAGTCCCAGTGAAAGACACCTTTGTATACATTCCAATTTTGGAAACAATCAAATTTATGTGCCGCAATTCTGATATTTGCAAACTGCTTGGGGATCCTTGTGTGTCAATAACTGACAGATATGAAGACTTCTGCAATGGAAGTTACTTTAAGACACATGCATTGTTCTCTAAACACTCAAATTCTTTACAAATTCAGCTGTACTATGATGACTTTGAAACTGCTAACCCACTTGGTTCAAAACGTGGCGTTCACAAAATAGGTGCTCTCTATTTTGTCCTCAGAAATCTTCCGCCAAAGTTGAACTCTGCTTTGATAAACATTCATTTGGTTGCACTGTTTCATACTGAAGATGTGAAAAAATATGGCTTTGATCCTATTCTGCAGCCTCTGATTGATGACATCAAAACACTTGAGAGTCATGGCCTTGATTTGCCTTTCTCCGCTGAAAAGGTCCGTGGCACTATATGTCAGATAACTGGGGATAATTTAGGGATGCACGCAATTCTGGGTTTTACAGAGTGTTTTAGTGGTCATTATTTCTGTCGTTTGTGTTTGATTGAAAAAGCTGATGCACAGAATGTTTACAATGAGGATGACCCCAAGATAATCTTGCGTGGAAAAGAGCTTTTTGAAATGCACTGCAATGACTTACAATCAGACCCACAGAAGTTATCCGTGTTTGGTTTAAAGAGAAATTCAACTCTTAACAGCCTGCAGTTCTTTCATGTTTGCCACAATTTTTCTTTGGACATAATGCATGACATTCTTGAAGGGGTGGCTCAGTATGAGATGAAGTTATTGTTAAACTATCTCTCAGAAAACGTTTTATCAAAACAAAATATGTTCTCTAGGATTTATGCTTTTGACTATGGGTACTTGGAGCGCAAAAATCGCCCTACAAGGGTTAACTTGGACGGTAGTGGCAATAACATAGGACTCAATTCTGCTCAGTCTCTTTGTCTTGTCAGAAACATTCCTTTGCTTTTTGGTGACATTGTGCCAGAAGGAGACCAAAACTGGACTTTGCTGCTGCTTTTACTGCAGATAATCAACATCACATTTTCTCCATCTGTTACACTCGGCATGACTGTACATTTAAAGCACCTAATAATGGAACACCATGAATTGTTCAAACTGTTGTATCCACATAGGAACCTGATCCCTAAACATCACTTTATGATACATTACCCAGCTTGTATGAGAAAAATCGGACCTCTGATACACATGTGGAGCATGAGATTCGAAGCAAAACACAAGGCCTTTAAAAACACTCTAAAAAACTTCAAGAATATAACAAAATCTCTTGCAAAAAAACATCAAATGTCCATAGGATATCATTGGGAGACATCACCTTTAAACCACATTGAATATGGACCTTTGAAATCATTTGTAGACCATAGTGACATGTTTGCTCGAGATCTGCATGCTGCTGTACCCAATGACCTCTTCTCTACCAACTGGGTTAAAATCAGTGGGACAGAGTACAGGACAGGACTAATCATCTGCAGTGAGATTGATCATGATATGCCTGGGTTTTGCAGAATAAAGAAGATCGTTTTAGTCGACAGTGTTATCTACTTTGAAGTGAACAAGATTGTGGTTGACCATTTTAGTGAGCATTTCCATGCCTACCAAGTGTGTGAAAGTGATGAGAAAGCTGTAATCAAAGCAGACAGTCTTGTAATATACAAGCCCTTTGACCTACAAAGTGCTTATGGTAAAGGTGAGAGCCTATATATTGTTATTTTCTTTGTAAATGTGCATTCGGTATGTAGTTAAGTTGTGCCCATGGTGCTTGGTATACATTTTCTGAATAAATGGAAACATTTGTTGTATGATTTGTTGTATTTGTTCACTGCTACTTCACATTTTAACTAATCTAAACACAAATACACGTTAGTTTAAAAAATACACTTTCATGTGTCATAAGACAACACCGTGAGTGTTGGATATTAACACTTTTAGTGAAAAGAAACAACACAATTTAGTGTAAAAAATACACTTTCATGTGTCATAAGACAACACCGTGAGTGTTGGATATTAACACTTTTAGTGAAAAGAAACAACACAATTTAGTGTAAAAAATACACTTTCATGTGTCATAATACAACACCGTGAGTGTTAGATATTTAACACTATGAAAGAGTTAACATAGTAACACTATCCAAAGTGTAAATGTAACTCTGAACCCGAGTGGATTATATAAACACTGACATAGTGTTAATTTTAACACTATACGAGTTAATTTCACACTTCCGATTTTACTGTGCTCAAACACCGCCGTTCCCAGCCAAGCTCAGTCTCTTTTTAAGAGCAGCTAGAGAGAAGATGCATGAGTGCCACAGTGCTCTTAACTAGTTAATTGTCAAAGTGCAGCACATCCTCTCAACATTGGAAACATAAAAATGTAGGTAATGACAGTGTGTATTGAGCTTTTTAATACATGGTTGTTTAGAATTAAGGGGAGCAGCTGTATTGTTTAAGTCATTTTGAAGGTGGTAGTCCCATCACTCTAATCTACACACATTTACAATAATTGTTTCTTTGCTGTAGAGATGACCAAGGCTCTAATGTCCAATTACAGCCCTCCCTGAAGGAACACCCTCAGTGACACATTGAGTCCTGCCTGGTATAATATCCAAAAGGCCAATGTTATTGCAGAGCTGAAATATGTGCCAGAGTTTGCCTTTACATGTGATAGATGAACCAGCTTGAGCCAGAACCACTACCTCACGGTTACATAAACCATGGCAGTGTGAAACAAAGTCCTTTAAACAAAGCTGTTTACTGGGCACAAAAAGGAGATTTGTAACAAATGTGCATAGAGGTAGAGCAGTAACAAGTCAACAATGCTGCCAATATGGACTTTGCACTCAAGAAACTCTCCTGAAAATGTTGTGTTTTGCCCACAGGCAGAAGTGTGATGAATGGAGAGCGCATAGAGAGAGATGAAAGACTCATGAGGAGAGAGTCAGACAGTGAGAGAGATAATGATCAATAAATAGAGAGTGAGACAAGAACTAAAAAGCAAAAAGTAAAGACAGGGAAAAGCATCCAGCTGGTCTTCATGCTCTGTCAGCTCTCTGCTTGATTGATGATGGGAATTTGTGGGAGGGTAGCCGACTAATAGGAGGAACTGGGAAACATGAGCACATGCCGAAAATATGAAGATAAATTTGTTACAATTTTCAGAAAATCTACAAACACAAAACACATCTCCCACTCCCAACTCATCAAATACAACAGTGCCTCTCTGCATTTGACACCAAGGTCTGAAACATTTGAATCATGGATACAATCAGGATGGATCCATACTTTCATGTTGCTTATGCTAAATTCTGACCCTACTAAATGACAGGTCACAGCAGGAAAATGTTTTCATCTATCCATTTGTTACTTTCTGGGCTCAGCAGGGTATTCTATATGTCCCTCTCCCTGGCAATATTTTCCAGTTCTTCTCTCCAGTGTGTTCTGGGTCTACCCCGGGGCCTCTTACCAGTTGGACGGGCCCAGAAAAATGTCTAATCTCTATCTATAAGGATGAGCACAGCCACCCTACTAAGGAAGTTAATTGTGGCTGCTTGCGTCCACAAGCTCATTATTTTGGTCTCTAAACTTGTCACCAAAGCTCATGCGGACGACACCCAGCTCTATGTTTCCTCCAAACCCTCTTCCACTTCCCCGCCCCCCTCCCTCTGTGCCTGTTTACAGGAAATAAAAAACTGGTTCACCTCAAACTTCCTCAAATTGAACAGCAATAAAACCGAGGTTGTCCTCATCGGCTCCAAGTCCACTCTCACCAAGCATCCCAGTTTCGCCCTCACAATAGACAACTCCTCGGTCTCCCCCTCCCCTCAGGCTAAGAGTCTGGGTGTTGTCCTCGACAGCACACTGTCATTCCACACTCACATCAACACCACCATCCGGTCTGCCTACTTCCACCTCCGAAATATCAACCGCCTCCGCCCTTCACTCACACCCAACAGCGCCGCAATCCTGGTCCACTCTCTTGTCACCTCCCGCTTGGATTATTGTAATTCCCTCCTCTTTGGTCTCCCCCACAAACTCCTCCATAAACTCCAACTGGTCCAGAACGCTGCTGCCCGCATCATCACCAAGACCCCTTCCATCTCTCACATCACCCCTGTTCTACGACAACTCCACTGGCTCCCCATCAAACACTGCATTGACTTTAAGATCCTCCTCCATGCATTCAAGGCCATCCACAACCTCGCCCCTCCATATCTGTCTCACCTCCTCCAAATCAACATCCCCACCCGGTCTCTCAGGTCTGCCTCCTCCATCAACCTGACTGTCCCCCCAGCTCGTCTTGACCATGGGGTCAAGAGCCTTCAGCCGCTCTGCCCCTCGCCTCTGGAACTCCCTCCCCCCTGACATCAGAAACATTGACTCTATCATTTTATTCAAAACCCACCTCAAAACCCACCTTTTCAGGCAAGCCTATGCCTGACGTGTTCCCCTCTGGGTTGCTCTGCTGCAGACTGTTCTGCTTTTAACTGTGCTGCTTTTTAAATTGTGTCCGATTTTTAAAAAAATGTTGTACGGCGACCTTGAGTGCCTTGAAAGGCGCCTTATAAAACCAATGTATTATTATTATTATTATGACCATACGTGAGGATGGAACAAAGAAGTCAGGTAAATTGAAAGGTAAATTTGCCTTCCGGCTCAACTCTAAACCACAACGGTACGGTATAAGGCCCACGACTAACCTCATTGTTGAACAAGACTTTGAGATACTTGAACTCCCTTGCTTGGGGAAGTGACTCACTGGCAATCCCCCATTTTCTGTCAGTGGCCTCAGACGTGTTAAAGGTATTGTGGTGGTCTGTTCCTTGTTCCTGTCCTATTCTCTGCCACGTTACGGGACTCCGTTTCTTAACTCACAAAAGGCTTCAATAATAACTCTGGAAACGTTGATTCCATTTTCATCATTTTGTCGATTTATTTTCACTTTTATCGAACTTAACAAAATCACAAGTCTAACTTGAGTTCTAATGTGAGCTCTAACGTGAGGTCAAAGACTATGCCAATGTCACGTTGTTCTAGATAAAGAAATGAAACCCGAGATTCGGTCCCGCCCCTTCCTCTTATACCAGCTGATCCTCATCAGCTTAATATAATTAATTCCCAATGAAAAGCATTATTTCGTATATGAATATAACATCCATTTATATGTCAAAGGAACCTCTTTAGATCAATCAAATAAATCAAATAATATGACTTGTAATCAAAACAAAATATATGGCTCTAACAGGTACTGACTCATCTCACCCGCTTCACACTGCAAACTGCCCCATTGTGTGCTGAAGGTCTGTTGGAGCCAACGGAACCAGATCATCTGCAGAGAGCAGATTACATGTTTCCAGTCTTCTATTGTCCAATTTTCTTTTGTTAGCCAACAGGCCTGTGGTCTGCTGAAGCCCATCTGCCTCAATATGTAATGTTGTGCTATCAGAGATGTTCTTCTGAGTTACTGTTACCTTTCTGTCAGTTATAACCAGTCTGACCATTCTCCACTGACCTCTGCCGTTCACTAGATATTTTCTGTTTTGGACTATTCTCTGTAAACACTAGAGATGGTTGTGTGCGAAATTACCAGTAGATCAGAAGTTATAATAATACTCAAACCAGCCCATCTGTCACCACAACCATGCTTCTTTCATAGCCACTGATAGATTGTCTAGATCATGTCAAGGTGTAGGAGTAGGCAGGTATAGGACCAGCATGCACCTGGGTAGGCCTATGTTGTTTTTTTTACCAGTGCAGGAGAGGCAGTGTTAGGAGTTCCTTTGTTCTTTTGTTTGTCTGCTTGTTTTGTTTAGTTAAATAAATTATCAGAAAAACGGAATCCTGAATGGACAATGCTTTCTTTTGGCTGCGTAAACCACAAAGTCAGTGGCAATTTGATTCATGTTTATTTTTGATTTATTGGACAAATGGCCACAACAATCATATTGAACACAAACAAGGAACATACCAAATGTCAAGCTAGCAGCCAATGGAAGACTTCGCTGAGAAGCAATGAGTGCACAGGCTGCATAGGCATGTAGCCGGTTCTTTATGTTTCCATACTTTAATAATCTTTTTATTTATAGTGGACAACAAATGATGCAGCATCTGAGACACCTCCAACATGTCAACAAAAACACTTTCAGAATTTTGAGTGTGACACATTTTCTTAACAAACAATGTATAGATTCAAAGTAATCCCTCTCAATCATCACTTAAGACCCACTAGAAGTGTGTTGTAGTTTTCATATCCACAGAGGCCCCGCCTTCTGCTTGTACTTATTTCTTTGGATAAAAACGTAGGGACCTGGTGCGAGATCATAATGCATCCAAGTGGAAGCTACAAAAACTGGCAGACAGTGCCGTAAAACTGCAAATATATGGCAAAACACCAAGCGGACAATGCTAATGCCAAAACCAAAATGAAAATCTGGGCTGGACTTTCACCAGCTTTTGAGCACTATAACAATAACTCTAACAATAACTGGCTTTTAGTGAAGTTAAGACGGGGTTGAGGGACCTTTGAATAGATCGAATGCACTTCATTGTCACTGAGAGGACTTGTCTTTGGTACAGTACATGCTTTTTATTAAAACTGTCACAAAGTTGTTTACAAACTGCAACCAGAAAACTTAATTATTTTACCTTTAAAATATTATGAAATTCAGTTTATTTTCCAGTAAGAGTCCCAACTGTACCTGTGTGTGTACAGATTGTAAAGCCCTCGGAGGCAAATTTGTGATTTTGGGCTATACAAAATAAACTGAATTGAAAAAAATTGTGAAATGGTATCAACATTGGACAATGTGTAAATGCAAGTAAAACAAATCTTAACACATTAAGAATTCTAAAAAGAATTTCAATCAAACCTGTAAAATAATAATTGCGCGTGCCCGCCCGACTACAACAGGGGGAAGCATCGATCAACGAAACCATGATTTTCTAACAGCACAAAGGCAAATAAACTTAAAGGAAGAGCCTATTTTTTCTCCGCTGAGGAGCAGGAGATGATCATGTCTGTATTTGAGGAATTCCAGACCATAATCATGGCAAAATCTAATCAATTCATTCACTTCACTCGAAACAGTTATAACTTCCGCCAACCTCCATGGAAGAATAACTACTATTTCTGCTTTATACTTGTTGTGGAAATCTCTCAAACGTCGGAACATCTAATGCCCTCGTGTTTGACATTTATAACATTAATATCATATATATATATATATATATATATATATATTTATACATAACATCACCCGTAGGATCACACAGCTTATTAAATTTCATCGACTGTGTCTAGATAAGTGGATGAAAATCCTCTTTATTCGCATCCATTCGTCTGTGCATTAAATCTACTCGCAACGCTTTTGGTGTGAACGCAGCATAAGTGTTAGGAAAATGTATCGGCTAATTTTAAGTGCCTCATTCTTTAAATGTGTTTGCTGGCAGTCGGCGTAATGGCATGCATCATCCAATGAGATCTAAAACAACTATCTCAACTCTTTCAGAACAAGTAGATAATCTCATTTTTGCCCCGATATATCCTTTGATTGGTCGTGAGGTTCCTGAACGCATCGCTCTCTCTCTTCCGGTAAGCGTATTGCATCACTTCCGGTTGCCAGCTTAGCAGCTTGCGATGTTTTCTTCTACCCCTCCCGCTCCCTCTTGCTCAGAGTGTCTCATGTATAGCTATTCCTCTGCCTCTCTTAATGATAACGGTACATGCAACAAGTGTAGTTCATTTGCTAGGTTGGAGGCAGTTCTAAGTGGGTTAGATGCACGGCTCCGCACCATTGAAGCTCAAACAGTTACGCTAGTTAGCTCGCCACCCCCCATAGCCGGCGCAGAGCCTTTAGCTTTAGCCTTTGTTAGCTGTCCCCTGGCAGCCCCCGAGCAGCCGGATGGCTGGGTGACTGTTTGAAGGGGTTTTAAGTCTAAACAGAAGCCCACTGAGCACCACCAACCTCTTCACGTTTCGAAACCAGTTTTCCCCACTCAGCGACACACCCGCTGAGAAACCCACTCTGGTTATAGGTAGCTCCATAGTCAGAAACGTGAAGATAGGGAAGCCAGGGACCAAAGTCATATGCATCCCGGGGGCCAGAGCGGGCGACATTGAATCTTGTTTAAAACTGCTGGCTAAAGATGAGCGTAGTTACAGTAAGATTATAATACACGCCGGCGGTAATGACTCCCGACTGCGGCGGTCGGAGGTCACTAAAATTAATGTGGAATCGGTGTGTACTTATGCCAAGACAATGTCGGACACCGTAGTTTTCTCTGGCCCTCTCCCCAATCTGATCAATGATGACATGTATAGCCGCATGTCGTCATTCAACCGCTGGTTGTCCAGGTGGTGCCCAGCAAACAATGTGGGCTACATAGATAACTGGCAGACTTTCTGGGGAAACCTGATCTGACGAGGAGAGACGGCACTTTGGATGGAGCGTGTATCATTTCTGCAAACATAGCCAAGTTGATTAACGGACTTAATCCATGACCCAGAGTTCAGATCAGGAAGCAGAAGCAGAGTTGTAGTCTTCCACCCTTCTCTGCACTTCCATTCGAGCAGTTACCCACCCTTAACCTTAACTCTATAGAGACTGTGTCTGTCCCACGGCCACTTAAATTAATTAAATCAAAAGTAACCAGAAGAGGAGTCATACAAAATAACCTCATGAAGGTTAACATCACTACTGCCACAGTGCAACAAAACAAGAGAATTAAATATTAGATCTCTGTCATCTAAAGCTGTATTAGTAAATGATTTAATATCAGACAATCACATTGATTTACTGTGTCTTACTGAAACCTGGCTAAGCCATGAAGAATATGTCAGCCTAAATGAATCAACTCCTCCAAGTCATATTAATACTCACATTCCTCGAGGCACCGGCCGAGGAGGTGGAGTAGCAGCCATCTTTGACTCAAGCCTATTAATGAATCCTAAACCTAAACTAAACTACATTTGAAAGCCTTGTTCTTAGTCTTTCACATCCAACCTGTAAAACATTACAGCCAATTATATTTGTTATACTGTACCGGCCACCAGGTCGATATTCAGAATTTATATCTGAATTTTCAGAGTGTTTATCAAGTTTAGTCCTGAAAACTGATAAGGTTATTATTGTAGGAGATTTTAATATTCATGTGGATATTGATAATGATTGCCTTAGTACTGCATTTATCTCATTGTTGGACTCGATTGGCTTCTGTCAGAGAGTACAGAAACTGCTTTGGCCACACCCTCGACCTTGTTCTTGCATATGGCATTGACATTGAGCATTTTGAGGTCTTCCCACAGAACCCTCTTCTGTCAGACCATTACCTCATAAGTTTTGAGTTCATACTCCCGGAGTGTACACCGTTAGTCAAAAGTTTCTACACCAGATGTCTAACTGACAGTGCTGTAGCTAAATTTAAAGAAGCGATTCCTTCTGCATTTGATTCAATACCACATCTCGATGTGACGGAGGACTCCTGTGCTAACTTTAGTCCGTCCCAGATTGATCATATTGTCGATAGTGCTACAGGCTTACTGAGAATGACACTAGACTTGGTAGCCTCACTGAAGAAAAAGACAGTGAGGCAAAGGAGGTTTGTTCCCTGGTAGGTATAACCCTCAGACCCGCGACCTAAAGCAAACTTCACGAAAGCTCGAAAGTATATGGCGTTCCACCAATCTGGAAGAATCACGCTTAGTTTGGCGAGATAGTCTTAAAACATATAAAAAGGCTCTCCGTAATGCCAGAGCAGCCTATTACTCATCAGTAATAGAGAAAAATAAGAACAACCCCAGGGTTCTCTTTAGCACTGTAGCCAGGCTGACAGAGAGTCACAGCTCTGTGGAGCCGTGTATTCCTATAGACCTCAGTAGTAATGACTTCATGAACTTCTTCAATGAAAAGATTTTAACTATTAGAGGCAAGATTGATGATCTCTTGCCCTCAACTACTGCCGATCTGTCATCAAGAGGAGTGGCCTTGGAAACGGCTGTATGCCCTGGTGTATATTTGGATAGCTTTTCTCCCATTAACCTAGACCAATTGTCTTCAACGGTTTCTACTTCTAAACCGTCTACCTGTCTCTTAGACCCCATCCCAACGAGGCTGCTTAAAGACGTGTTGCCTTTAATTGGCACCTCTCTGCTGGATATTGTTAATGTGTCTTTGCTAATAGGGCATGTACCACATTCCTTCAAAGTAGCTGTAATTAAACCTCTCCTGAAAAAGCCCACTCTTAATCCAGAGGTGTTGGCTAACTACAGACCAATCTCTAACCTTCCCTTCCTCTCTAAGATCCTTGAGAAAGTAGTCGCAAATCAGTTGTGCGACTTCCTACATCAGAATAGTTTATTTGAGGAGTTTCAGTCAAGATTTAGAAAACACCACAGCGCAGAGACAGCACTGGTGAAAATTACAAATGACCTCCTAATTGCATCAGATAAAGGACTCATCTCCGTACTGGTATTATTAGACCTTAGTGCTGCGTTCGACACCATTGATCATGACATCCTATTACAGAGACTGGATCAGTCGATTGGCATTTCAGGTACCGCACTAAGTTGGTTAAAATCCTATTTATCAGATCGATCTCAATTTGTATGTAAACGATGAAGCCTCAATGACCACCAACGTTAATCACGGAGTTCCACAAGGTTCTGTGCTTGGACAAATTTTATTTACCTTATATATGCTTCCTTTGGGCAATATTATCAGGAAACACTGCATAAACTTTCATTGCTATGCAGACGATACTCAATTATATCTATCGACTCGATGAGTCACCTCATTCAAGAATAGACTTAAGACTTTCCTGTTTGATAGTACTTATAGTTAGGGCTGAATCAGGTTTGCCCTGGTCGAGCCCCTTGATATGCTGCTATAGGCTGCTGGGGGATGTTTTAGGATACACTGAGCACCTATCTCTGACTTCACATCTCATAGGGTCCATTGGACCTGGAGGTGTCTGATGCCTGGTGAGCCGGCCTCCCGCGTTGGCCCTGCTGATGCGCCTCCTCTCTACCTCCTTCTGTTTCATGGATTGGAGTTCCATTCATACATTGTCATATTCATGTAATGTGTTTATGTAACTTTGTAAATGCTGTTCATTCTGTACACATGACATCTATTGCTTCTGTCCATCCGGGGAGAGGGATCCTCCTCTGTTGCTCTCCTGAAGGTTTCTTCCCTTTTTTCCCTGTCAAAGGTTATTTTTGGGGAGTTTTTTCTGATTCGATGTGAGGTCCTGGGACAGGGATGTCGTATGTGTACAGATTGTAAAGCCCTCTGAGGCAAATTTGTAATATTGGGCTATACAAAATAAACTGAATTGAATTGAATTATATACATGTATGTGGAGATGACTATATATACCTTTTATTGCATTTACTTGGACATGGCCAGGGAACGTAATGAACACATCCATGAGTCTCTTACGCGCTAAATTAACTTTATGAACACCACGGCATACAGCGGCTTTCCCGATATTCTGCATCGCCGAACTGTATAACAATGTACAACAATGTACCACGCTGTACAACAATGTATCACAAGTCTGTGAGACAGTCAATGCCTGTCTGCGGCGTGTGGTGTTCAATGTATGGCCCGAGAAGGTCTGTAATAAATGATTCCTTGTGGGCAGAATCGATATTGCTCGTATAGGAAATCATCATGACGTGATAACGGATATTGGCAATCTCGTAGAACCCTCTTCCTATAAAATGTTAATCTAACTAATATCACTCCTTCAGCAATGAGGAAGGGAGCTGCCATTTTCTTTCGGGCGAGTGGCCAGCTTATCCAGCTAGACTGAATGAACCTGCGCTGGAGCAGGTTCAATTTTTTGGATGTGTTGCTATGGTGATTTTGCCAAACTTGCTTCGAGGAACCGAATACCCTGACTTGTGTAATCTCATCCAGAAAATTATCCTGCTAACTACGTTAGCCAGGTACGAGAAATAGGGCCCAGGTCTCTTACCTATGTCTCCCAATAGCCACACTTTTAGCTCGATCCAAAATCACTCAGTTTTCAATTCAGAAAAGACTTGAAAGATTTCAGTAACAAAAACACTGTTTTATCACATGAACGTTATTTAATTGTTGTATTTTATCTTATTCAGGCCATGTAAATCTGCTACCAATACACATGCCTCCTCACACCATGCCTTCCAAAACAATGTTGGAGACAACAAAGTGTCAAATGAGCCAAATCTTGACACAGTTGGCACCATAAAATGAAACAAAAACAGACAACACAACACAATGAGCAAGACAGAACATAAATACACTGTCCGTAGGAGCTAGAATATAGCTGCAGTGTAAAGACAAACAAAATCCATCTCCCTGGCACAGAATAAAACATTTAAATAAAAAGAAAGGGAGGAGAATAAAAATCCAGCAGAAATGGTTGTGTATTAGTAAGCAGCAGCTGTTGAAGAAGGAGCAGCAGCTGACATTTTGAGGCTAAAGTATTTACCCCTGTGCATGTCTTCCCAGCTAGAAGAACAAAGGATGTGAGGGTGAAATATTAATCAAAAACCATGTGGACAGGCAGGAAGGGACGGTTATTAATTTAAACAGGTTAATTCCCTTCTCGTAGGATTGAAAGGACATGCTACTGTTGGAAAGCCGGGATTAATACTTTTCCTTAGTTAGAAGTCACAAGGTAGAGAGCTCTGTATGGATAGGCAATAAACGGCCACACATGTAGCTGTGTGTCATCAGGGCCTAGGAGCCTGATAGGCTAGAAACAAACGCATGTAACAGTAAATTGTCCAGTCCTAATGGTAAAGGGACTGTGACAGTGGGGTGTGGTTAAGCTCAGCTGCAGAGTGGATGGAGTGGGGGTGGTTCAGGGAACAGTGCCGGAATGATGTCTAATCAGTCTCAGCTGGGGCTGAGGGTTAATCAGCCTCAGCTGGGGTTGATCTGTCTGTGTCTCTCCCCAATAAAGAGCAGTAGGGACTGAGAGGCGAGGAGCTGTCATTCAGCTGTCGTACTAACATTGTATGCCAATAAAAGGTTTTAGGAACTACATGAAGCCGTGTTACTGCCGCTGCTAAGTCCGAGACTCACCGGATAACGGGGAAACCCGTTACAGGGACATTTTAGAATAAGAAAGAGCCTAGTGTTGTGTTTCTAGGACTTTACCCTCCCGATGACATGAGTCATTATTACATTTTCCAGTGTTCTGAAAACTGCATAGATGTGAAAACCGGAGCAATTTGGATTTAGAGTGAGCCAATTTAAGTGCTCAAGGCGTACTTGGATTGTAGATGCTAACTTAAAACTTAGGAGGGGAATTTGCAGCAGTGCTTCTTGACCTAGACGTTTGGCAGGTAACAATTTAATACTGCTTATTAAGCTGTCCAGCTGTAATCTCTCAAATGACGTCACATTAAATTAGATGAAATACTGTATATCTATCAGACTGCACCAGTGTATTCCATAAACGTGATGCTGTATCACATTTATTTTAAACCCAAATGCGAGACCCCTAAAATATGGGGCATGTTAACTTTTTCAATAGTTTTGGGATATGATAAAGCCCCCAAAAAGGCCATTAAATTGGCAGAAGAATAATGAACATAACAGTTTCAATAGGGCCTTTGCTGGCCTGACATTGTCGGTGCTCGGGCTCTAATATGTGTGCTAAAGATCAGATTGTGTGACGTGAGAAAAAGGAGGTGGTCAACAATAGCAATTGGGGGTACAATGAGACTGGATCAATCGGTGAATATGGGAAACGGAAGCTGAATATAAGACAGGATTTGGTTGTCAAATGTCAGATCATTTCTTAATGGGGGTTGGGCTACAATGGGACTATTGCGTTCTTGGTGGAGCTATCTTCACCTAGCCCTATGAGGTTTACAAATGTTTGTAGAAATCAGGTTTTATTGGCTCACAAAGATTATGAATGCAAGACTCCCATCTCGGGGTAATGGGTACTTGTCAATTTCTGATCGAGGAATAAAAACTATGTTCATCACATTACCAATCTGGACTGTCTTGGCACAGAGGGCTTCTTGGTGGATGATACAATGCATTTTAACAGCCTCATCTCACGCTTTTAGTTATTGTCAACTCCCCGTCTGTGGCATCTGTGCTCTCGTCACAAGCCAGAGTAAAAATCACAAGCTTTATCTGAGACCCAATGCTTTAAGTTAGCTGACGTATTCGATTTGCTGATTTATGAAGTCGCCGTCAGAAAGTTTTCCTACCCTGCTAGCTGCCATTTGCCTAACTTTCTCGTCTCGCTCGGCACCAGTGTAAGACGTAGGTCTGAAGCTCGGTTTTGTAGTGTCGTCGTACATTATAATCTTTCATTACGGCAGCAGTTTCATTGCAAATCAAACAGACACACTTCCCCTTGACTTCTTTGTAAAAATATTTGTTTTCCCACCGTGTATGAAATTTGCTATCTTTCGTTCTGCCATATTTGATGGTCTGTGGCAAAACGGCTGTAGCTCAGTGGGGAGAGTGGTCGTCCCGTAAGCACGTGGTGCCCGGTTCAATCCTGCCCTTAATAACTAATGATGGGTCAAATGCAGAGAAGAATTTCCCCACAGGGATCAATAAAGGATATATTAATGAATTCATTTAATATTGCATTATCGTCACTATCAGAGCAGATTAGATCAGCCTCATCGTATTCTTGCATCCCAACTGGCCACTGGACAGGCCAACTGGTTACTCTATCCACCGCACTATTAATGCTCAAACACATGGTCAAGGTGTGATAACAGTTAATAGCCCTCCGGCTGCTGTCTTTTGTCCACACAGTTCTGTATCAGCTCCTGCCTGAACAAGTATTCATTGGTTCTAGATTCTTACCAGCAATGAAACACGCCATTTTAGCTTAAACATGCCCCTTTAACATGTCAAACTCTGCTTTTAAACCTAGACAGACACCCCTCTTTAATTAATTCTCCTAGTGTACGTTAAATGAACCAATCAGATTCTGCGCAGTTGTCTGCCAATCCCATTGTTGCCGTTGTAAACCCCAGACTCCTCCAGTCAACAATCAGTCCTGCTCATCATTCTTCATCGGGTTACAGCAACTCCCTTCTTTGGCGCCACCACCAGTCTCTGGACTCGAGGGGGATTCTGCCTTAGGAAATATCAGCATCACTACCCCTTGCTTATCCAAATTGATATTGGGCTATATAAAATAAACTGAATTGAAAGAAGGCTTTGTAAGGATACACTGAGCTCCTATCTCCTCTTCTCGCTCTCCTTATGGATGAATTTACATCTCTCCATTGCACATTAGTAACTCTACTTCCTCCCCGTAGTCTTTGTCTTCACGTCTCATAGGGTCCATTGGACCTGCCTGTGTCTGAAGCTGGTCGTGGGTCCTTGCCCCTGCTTCCTATATCTAGCCTGTGGCCTAGACCTGGCCTCCTTCCCAATGGCCTTGCCTTCTTCTCTGTGCCTCCTGCCTCAAAGGCTGACCTCATTGGTCTGGCCTCTTTTGCGATGCCTAATGCCTGGTGGGCCGGCCTCCTGCCTCCTGCCATGACCCTGCTGATGCGCGGGGCTTTTTTAACAATGGTGACGTTTCTTTATATAAGCTACTTCCTGATGTTGCAGGGATTGCTGGCACAGAGCTAGACAGAGCAGAGCTCTCACAAGTAAACAGCCAGAGACACTGAAATTGGCCTCGTTCACAGCATAATGCTGCGTTTTATTTGCATGAGTTTACTTGCTGCACTATTTGTGGTTTATTCGCGTCATTCACTTCAGCCACGTTGGAAAGGGGGCATGGCTTATCTCTGTAAAAAAATAAATGACCACAATTTCTGCTGTGTTTGGGATCATAACATCACCCAACGCCGCACACAGCTCAGTGAATTTCCCTGACTTCTCCAGGAACTGCGTCTGCATGACTGCCGCTTCCAGTGCTACTAGAGTACCAGTAGCCAGTTTGATTTAACTGGAGGATGTCAGTGATGACGGGCGGAACATCTCAACGCTGATTGGATTTCGCAAAACAGTGTCACACAAATTTAGCCAAAGTTGACATATTTCAACTCGTTCGAATTATGCACATTATACGCGGTGCCCGGCGGAAATCACTTTATTTGCATACATTTGCATCTGTGCATTGGCTTTGCATGTCCTCTACGCATGTCCTCTACTGCTTTTATATTTGCAATGTAAAAGCACCATAAGAGATGCTCTTCAGTTTTCTAGCCTTTTGTGACTTGTTGCCTTTTGGTGTTTGTACAGTGTACTACTGAATTTTTTTGAAATGTTTCTTGTTTTAATGGAAAAAGTTTAAATAAGTTATCAATGAGCAAAATGACAGTCCCCAGCGAGAATATGTCTGTCGTTGACTTTTGTATTATTGGCTGTAACAGTGAAGATTGTCAGTGCGCATATGGAGTAGGAGACGGTATGCAGTCACATATTTTTATAAAAGTGAGAAGAAATTGTACTTTTTACTTATACTGATTCTAAATTCTGGTTGCCTTTTTAAAAATGATAAAGATAATAGTTATAGATGTGTTATTTGTATCCTGAAATATAGTTTGATAGTTAAAATGAGTTCAAGGTTTTTTTCTCAGTAAGGTGAAAAAATTGCATAATTTTTGAAGGTAAAATGTTTTATTTTAAACTTGCTTTCAGCCAGGCAGCGCAAACCCCAGCACCACATTTCTGATTATTGGGGACTGCCCTAACTCCCCCACTGGACCAGCAAGTGCCCAGCATGCTGTGGCTCCCCCTGGTGAGGTAGTTTGCTGGCTGCTGGGGGAACAAACATTTGAGTCTTCTCATTTTGAAGTTCTCAATTCTGCCACTTTAGATGTAATCCAATAAACTGACACGGACCGTACAGTCCAAATAGTGTCACAATAAACACCCCGATGGTGAACATACAGAAACATATGTGACTGCACCTTCCCTTGGTTTTATCGAACTTTACAATGAGTTTCAGTTCATTGTTTAGCTGCCTGGCTGCAACTTTACGGTTTTGTTTCACTCTCTAGGATAAAGCTCTACAAACCCACTGCAACTAATCAGCAGAGAACAGCTGAAAGAAACAGTTACAGACTCTCTGGCAAACATAAGAGTATTAGGTAGTCTAGTCAAACATCTGTATAGCACATTTAAAAACAACCATATTTGACCATCGTGCTGAACAGGCACAAAACACAAATTAACACAAAGCAGAGTTCTGCTATATAAGGTGGTGCCAGCACATTTAATCCGTAAAAACAAAATAAATACCAATCCTGAAACGGACAGAAAGCTAGTGGAGGGAGGCCGATACTGGTGATATGTGATCCCGTTTTCTTTCCCAGTAAGTCTAACCGAGAAGTAGCAAAAGTATGAATAACTCGAGATCTTTGGGAAACAGGCCTTGACCATGTAGTTTTGAACACTGAAGTATTTTTTTTTTCAAATCAGAAGACCTGTCAAAATCATGCCAAGATTAGTGAGGCTCAAGTAGGTCAGGTTGTAGCAGAAAGGGAGGCATTGAGGGGTGCCAGTAGCAGGTGGTTTGCAAAGAATTGTGTTCAGCTAGAGCTTGGACCGGCTTAGATGTGGGCCTCCTTGGCTTCGTTTGGCCATCAGGATAAGTTCCCTCTACTGCAATTCTCCAGACTTCTTATTTTCCCCAAAAAGCACACACACACACAGATTACACTGAACTGGATTGACATGAACTGCTTTCATTGACACACACACACTCAACTGGTTCAAAGTAACCTTTTCGTAAAGTGCCAGGGTAGAAGTGGGATTATTCTCCTATCTGGCACCCAACTCCTACTTTTAATATTTGGTAGTGAAACCTACACTACAAGGTCATCCAAATATAACCATCTCAAGTTTTATTTAATTACATTTTTCTATCATTTAAAAAGTCTTTACTATTTAATGTAACAGCAAAAAAATTGAGTAATTTATTTTCAATTAGATTAGATAAAACTATATTAATCCCACAAGTGGAAATTGTTGACCTCAAGGAGGAAACAGCTCAACAATCTTTTCCTAAGTCAGTGGTTCTCAAAGTTATTGTCACGACCCACTTCAAAAAAATGTTCATGCCCCAATGAAATTGTAACAACTTTTTGTGACTCCTCCATCTGTGCTTTTTTCAAATAATAGAATAAAGAAAATTGCTCCATCAGACAAAAACAAAGAAAATATGCAATCACTTTGTTAGAACAATGCAAACACATTTATATCTGTGCAAAGAATATATGGCAAATTTATTGTGGCTGCAATTAACCTGTGACCAACAAAACAAGTTCAAATATTTGGCAATAAATAGTTTTACACTGCATATCAATAACGTGCACAACTTTACAAAACATTAGTGAAAATATGTGTAATGGAACTATTTGACAGAACTATTTGAGGTCAGTAGCTTTAATGCCCACATCATGTTTTTCATAAAACGATCCTATGAACCAGTGTCAAAGACAGCAATCTAAAAGCACCAGAATCGCAGTGACATCTGAGTCGAGAAGATTATTTAAAGATCATGCTGCAGTACTATGGTTTGGTTTAAAGCCAGACTGAAATGTTTCAGAAATGTCGTGTTTAACCACAAAATGCTTGGAACTGATTACAAATTTCCAGAGCTTTAGACAAAGTAGCTCAGAAATGAGCCTGAAAAGACAAAACCGGTTGCTCCAAATTTGAGATAAGAGGGGTGTTTATTAGTGCAAGAAAACTTCTTTTAGTAGCTGAGAAAAAATACTATAGGGGGCAATTTGAAGACTACAGATGATGCAATACCTGATAATAAGCAGAATTATATTAGCTCAATTTGATAAAAGCCAGCTGAGCACAGAAGGGTCTGCAGTGAAGAAAGTGGGGGAAATGGAACAATACAATCTGTATCACAAGGATTTATTAGAGAAATGGAAACATCAACAAGAACCTGAGGCCTATGACTTGTATGAGAGACAAGATTAGATATAAACTATATTCACAGTTTGAATGTCTCTTTAGTATTTTGATGAGCTCTCATGTAAAGTTCCTAAGGAGACTTAGCTACAGAAGACAATCGTGACATAGTTCAAGAGTTAATCACATGCAGGTGGGCGTGCTGAAGCACACGTCGTAACCTTAGCAGTAAATACAACAGGCAGATGTTCCAATATACGTGTTACAGTTGAATACAACATAAGACAGCACACAGTGTGTGACCCTTTTCATGTGTTCACCATCTGAGTCAGATTAAGCAAAAGCAAGCAAAACTTCATTTATACAGCGCATTTCATTCCAGATCCAACCACTAGAGTTGTTGTCTCAAACAATAAGTTGATTATCCATCCATTTTCATCCACTTATCCGGGATTCGGTCGCGGTGGCAGCAGACCCAGCAGGTATTTCATTGAATACATTGTTCTTGGACAAGCCAAGCACCAGTGGATATGTACATAATGTGATGTTTGTGGATATGTTGTACCTGATAAAGATGTATGACAGTTTAAAACACTGAGGTCATGGTCCTGCCATGCCTATCCTTTCCAGCAGCTGTCCCCACCATTCCCCTGTCACCTGACCAGGGCCTGCATGCACATTTGCCCCTCATTCCCCCAACTGCCAGCTTGTCTCCTAACCGTTTTGTGTCCCAGCCAGGCATACTAGCGCCGTAGATAGCTTCACTCCTCTGCAGTCCAAATATAGTCACTATGGCCCAAATCCAAGATGGCAATGTCCAAAATGCCGAACTTGAGGCATCAAAGCTGCTCTCCACAGATTGTACTTGTTATATACAGTCTAAGGTCCCAGCCCTTGAACAATCTGACTGCCTACCTCTAAATCTATGACTTTGGTAACTCATTTGGTACCCACTCCAGAAAATGCTTCTGCATTCAGAAAAATGCTATAATCAGATATAAATTCTACACATACATACATAATAATACACTTTTTAAAAATGCGTTATGAATACGGCACATCGCAGCATCTTTGGCTCTGCTGGAGCTTCACACTGCTGTACATTACAGGCACAAAACTGGAAGAGACTGTATTTTGTTTGCAAGTGTATGCTCTCGGCTTAAAACATGCCCATAAATGACATAAAAGATATTTCTCTGAAATATGAAATCCATTTATCTATGAAAACATTTAGGATGACAAAGATATTTACCTTTCCAACATATTGAGGTTCAGGTCCAATATGTTCCTCCAGAACAAAGAACTGGTTCCAGATCCAGCCTCTCTTGGTACGATAGTGAAGATCCCTGTCAGTCTCCAGGAACTTGGCCTTGTTCCTCTGTACTCTTATGGATGCTCTGAAGTTTGGATGGGAGTTCTTGGAGTTATATTTTGCATTTGTATATATTTCTGAAGTTCGGAAATTGGAATGAGATTTAGAATTGGATAACATAGGAGGGCTGTCATTGTAGTAGTTGATGGGATTGATTGTATCAGGTGAGTTAGATGTAGGACTATGTAGCAAAGAAGATTTAGTGTTGGGGAGTGACTCAGAATTTGTCTTAGGCCCGGCCACTGCTTTAGAGTTGGAGAATGCCTTGGGCTTTGTTAGTGGATTGGTTTTGGGGTTGTTTGAAAATTGCTTGGGATTGTTTAAGGTATATCTAGAACTTGACTTGTATTCGATCCTTTGCCTTGAATTAGAACTCTGTTTGAGTGCGTCCTCTAGCTTGAGTCCATTTGAGTTTGATGATGGTAAGTCAGTAAGATAAGACATGGCGTCAAGCCGAGACTTCAACTGAGTCTTGCTCCAGAGGTTAGAGCTTGAGTGCTGGCTGGGATTTACTGGAGACATGTGTTTTTCAGGAATGGAGCTTGCCAGTGGGGTTGGTTCACGCAGTGACTTGAGCCACGGATTAGGGTACAGGCTTGGGCTGGGGTTAGTGTGGGGACCCAGATCGACCCGGGCACCATAACAACTCTGGGAGATACTTAGGAAGACAAGAGGATAAAGACAGGAAATTGCAGCCATGCCGGCGGGAAGTGTCATTGTCAAGAAAGAATGATCTGGAAATGTCTTCCCCTCTCACTTCCACTGACATACCACTGTGGTCATACTCAAACACGTACACAAATACCCCAAACACACAGGTATACAGTCCTTTTCGCAGTGCAGGGTAGTCATGAGTATCAATATGGTGTGGTCCAATGATTAATTGTGTACAGTTCCCTCAGGAAAAATGAGGAACTCCATGATGTTTAATCTGTTTAACTTTGTGTGGATAAGATATGCATATTAATGTTGCAGCAGCTTTCTCCCTTCCAATAATTTTCCAACAGATGAGGACCATTTAGTATATTTTGTCAAATTAAACAATATCCACTTTAGCTAAAAGCTGGTTTCTTTTCTTCATGTTGAAAGTAAAAAGCTGATTGGTTGGTTTGAGGCTCATCAAAAATGTGCACTTCCTGAAACAGAGAAGATGAAATGAATGAACCTTTTTTTTTATCACCAACAAACTCTGATTAGTGTTGAACAAATAAGAAAAAAGCCATTCTTTGGAAACCTCTGATAGCCTTTTATCATGTAAATGTGTTCAGGCATTGACTGGCATCATGCATGATTCTTTTTGGAAGGATTGGATCAGTTAAATGAATTAACTGATCCATGAATTTACATCTCTCCATTGCACCTTACTAACTCTGCTTCCTCCCCGGAGTCATTGTGACTTCACATCGCATAGGGTCCATTGGACCTGGCGGTGTCTGATGCCTGGTGAGCCGGCCTCCCGCGTTGGCCCTGCTGATCGCCCCGCCCCCCCCCCCCCCCCCCCCCCCCCCCCCCCTCCTCTCTACCTCCTTCTGTTTCTGTTTACATTGTCATATTCATGTAATGTGTTTATGTAATGCTGTTGGGGAGTTTTTCCTGATCCGATGTGAGGTCCTGGGACAGGGATGTTGTATGTGTACAGATTGTAAAGCCCTCTGAGTAATTTTTGATATTGCGCTATACAAAATAAACAGAATTTTATTTAATTTAATTCATGTTTATGTGTCTTCCGAGCACAAAATGGGACCTGGATGGGAGCCACATGACAGTTTGTTATAACTCTTTGCATTCGTAAGTCAATTGATGTAAATGGGCAAGTCCGACAGCTAGACCATGGTCTGCTCTTAATAAGTTGAGGTTTTGCTTTCTGTTTTACTATTTAATATAGCAGCAGCAGCAGTGGACTTGTCTTCTCACAGACTGAAGAAATATCAACACCGAGAGCAGTAAATCATAAATTGAAATGCTTAACATTTGTTTTACTAACTTAAGTCCTCTGTATACTGGGCTGGATTTTGGCTAATTGGCCATTGCTGTCCTCCCACTGTATTTTGCATAATACACAATCATTACAAAATAAACTACTGTAGACAATTAATGAAGTTACAAGCATCCAAAATACCCCAAATAACTTGTCACAATTTCAGCCAATTAGTCCAATAAAAGAGTCTACATTCAATACCCGCCTGATCTGATGAGTCGAGACGGCATTCATCCCACTTGGGATGGAGCGCGTCTCATTTTTGCAAACATGGCGAAGTTGATTAACGGACTTAATCCATGACCGAGAGTTCAGATCAGGAAGCAGAAGCAGAGTTGTAGTCTTCCACCCTTCTCTGCACTTCCATCCGAGCAGTTACCCACCCTTAACCTTAACTCTTTAGAGACTCTGTCTGTCCCACGGCCACTTAAATTAATTAAAAGGTTAACAACACTACTGCAACAGTGCAACAAAACAAGATAATTAAATGTGGACTCCTAAATATTAGGTGTATGTCATCTAAAGCTGTATTGTAAATGATTTAATATCAGACAATCGCATTGATTTATTGTGTCTTACTGAAACCTGGCTGAGTCATGAAGAATATGTCAGCCTAAATGAATAAACTCCTCCCAAGTCATATTAATACTCACATTCCTCGAGGCACCGGCCGAGGAGGTGAAGTAGCAGCCATCTTTGACTCAAGCCTATTAATGAATCCTAAACCTAAATTAACCTACAACTCATTTGAAAGCCTTGTTCTTAGTCTTTTACATCCAACCTGGAAAACATTACAGCCAATTATATTTGTTATACTGTACCGGCCACCAGGTCCATATTCAGAATTTATATCTGAATTTTCAGAGTTTCTATCAAGTTTAGTCCTTAAAACTGATAAGGTTATTATCAGAATCAGGTTTAATTGGCCAAGTAAGTTTGCACAAACAAGGAATTTGACTTGGTAAGGTGACTCTGTGTGCTTACACAAAATATACAATACAGTATACAAATATACAACTTAATACAAATATACAACACAATACAGTATACAAATATACAACACAATATACAATACAATACAATACAAACAAACAGTGCAATGGACTAAGGAGTTTAAGAGTATGTACAGGTGGAATGGCTATATACAGTGGCTGTGGAATGTTGCACAGCAGTAGTGCAAGAAGAAGTGGAGAGTGCGAGAAGGGCAGGGATTTAAAGTATATAAATATATATATGTGCTACAGTGGTGTTATTTGTTCAGTAGTGAGACGGCGAGGGGGAAGAAACTGTTTTTAAGTCTGGAGGTTTTGGCTAACAGTGATCTGTAGCGTCTACCAGAGGGGAGGAGTTTGAATAGTTTGTATCCGGGGTGTGAGGGGTCTGCAGTGATTTTTCCTGCCCGTTTCCTGACTCTGGAGGTGTACAGGTCTTGGATGGTGGGCAGGTTGGCACCAATGATCTTTACTGCAGACCTGACTGTCCGTTGGAGTCTGTTCTTGTCCAGTTTGGTGGCCGATCCAAACCAGACAGTGATTGAGGTGCACAGAACAGACTCTATGACTGCGGTGTAGAACAAGGTCAGATCCTGAGGCAGGTTGTACTTCCTAAGCTGGCGCAGGAAGTACAGCCTCTGCTGGGCCTTCTTGATGATGGTGTTGATGTTGGGTTCCCACTTCAGATTCCGGGAGATTGTGGATCCCAGAAACCTGAAGGATTCCACAGCCAACACAGTAGTGTTGTGTATGATGAGGGGGGCCAGTGCTGGGGGGCTTCTCCTAAAGTCCACTGTCATCTCCACGGTTTTAAGCGTGTTCAGCTCTAGGTTGTTGCGACCGCACCACAGGACTAGCTGTTCAACTTCCCGCCTATATGCAGACTCATCATCATCACGGATGAGGCCGATGACTGATGTGTCGTCTGCAAATTTTAGGAGTTTGACAGATGGGTCTCCTGAGGTGCAGTCGTTTGTGTAGAGGGAGAAGAGCAGTGGGGAGAGCACACATCCCTGAGGTGCACCAGTGCTGACTGACCGGGTGCTGGATGTTGTTTCACCCAGCCTCACCTGCTGCCTCCTGTCTATCAGGAAGTTTATGATCCACTGACAGGTGGAGGCAGGCACAGTGAGCTGGGTGAGTTTGGTGAGGAGGACTTCTGGAATGATGGTGTTAAACGCCGAGCTGAAGTCCACGAACAGCATCCTTGCATAGGTCCCTGGGGAGTCGAGGTGTTGCAGGAGGTAGTGCAGCCCCATGTTGACTGCATCATCCACTGACCTGTTTGCTCTGTAGGCAAACTGCAGAGGGTCCAGCAGGGGGCCTGTGATGCCCTTCAGATGGGTCAATACCAGTCTCTCCAGGGATTTCATGACCACAGACGTCAGGGCGACGGGCCTGTAGTCATTCAGGCCAGTGAGGGAGGATTTCTTGGGAACCGGGATGATGGTGGAGCGTTTGAAGCAGGAGGGGACTTCACACAGCTCCAGAGATCTGTTGAAGATCCGTGTGAAGATGGGGGCCAGCTGATCAGCACAGGCTTTCAGGCAGGAGGGTGACACACCGTCTGGGCCTGCTGCCTTCCTTGTCTTCTGTCTCTGAAAGAGCTGGTACACATCCTCTTCACAGACCGTCAATGCCGGTGGGGAGTCAGGGGAGGTGATAACAGGGGGTGCAGATGATTGTGTGAAGTCTGAGTTGGAGCGGGTGAGGGGTGTGAATGTGGGATGATCAAACCTGCAGTAAAACACATTCAGGTCATCAGCCAGTTGAGGGTTCTCCATGGGGTTGGGGGAGGATTTCCTGTAGTTGGTGATGTCCTGCAGGCCTCTCCACAATGATGCAGGGTCGTTAGCTGAAAACCTGTTTTTCAGCTTTTCAGAGTAGCTTCTCTTTGCTACTCTGATCTCCTTAGTCAATGTGTTTCTGGCCTGGTTGTACAGGATCCTGTCCCCACTCATGAAGGCCTCCTCTTTGGCTTGACGTAGCTGCTTGAGCCTTGCTGTGGATCACGGTTTATTGTTTTTAAAGATGCAGTACGTTTTGGTGGGTACACACATGTCTTCACAGAAACTAATATATGACGTCACAGTGTCAGTGAGTTTGTCTAGTGATGTAGATGCAGCCTCAAAAACACTCCAGTCAGTGCAGTCAAAGCAGGCCTGTAGCTCCAGCTTTGACTCGTTGGTCCATTTCCTCAGTTTTCACCACAGGCTTTGCAGATTTAAGTTTCTGCCTGTAGCTTGGGAGGAGATGAACCAGGCAGTGATCGGAGAGTCCCAAAGCTGCACGCGAAACAGAGTGGTATGCATTCTTCAGTGTTGTGTAGCAATGGTCGAGTGTGTTTTTGTCCCTGGTGGGACACTTAATGTGCTGCCTGTATTTCGGAAGTTCGCGGCTGAGTTTTGCTTGGTTGAAATCCCCAAGTATAATCAGGAGAGAGTCTGGGTATTTTCGCTCCGTGCTGGTTATCTGGTCAGCCAGGTGCCGTAGTGCCTCGCAGGCTTGGGGTGGTATGTAGACACCGACCAGAATGAAGGAGGAAAACTCCCGCGGTGAATAAAATGGTGTTGTGGAGTACAACCCAACAATTAATGAGCAAACGGAGTCCGGTGAAGTAAAGTTAGTTCTCAATATTTCATATATTCAGTAATAAAAAGCAGAGTTAATGCTCCCGTACAGTTAAATGTGCACGGTCCTACGTTGAACACCCAACAGGGTTGAGTGTCCAAGGAAAAAGGCGCTTAAACAGAGTGCGCGGAAGCTTCATAAAGGATTCCTCTTGTGAGGTCCCATTGGGTTAAAAGTCAAAACTGATGCAGACGGGGCATGGGTTATCCCAAGCCTGTCCGGTAGGAGCTCTGGGCAACCTCCACCCACACTGGCTCACGTCCCGGCATCTTCTTTATCAGTGCGCGTGCATGTTGTACGGTGTGAGAAGGTGGGGGCATGATCGGAGTGCGAAGGTGGGGGCATGGCGTTGTCGGCGGGATGAGGTGGCCTTGATAAACACAGCTGCAGCTCCTGAGAACTAGCTGTAACTGTTCTCTCAGCATAGGAGTTGTTCTATGTGTACGAGCATCAGTAAGCCACTGTCTGTCTTCTCGCTCCCTGTTATCAGTGAGTGCTTCTCAACTAACCTTGAGTCCTTGCCCTCGGGCAACCTCCGTTCCTTTCTGTAGCTTTCTGCTGTGTGGAGCTTCCACTCTAGGGTCACTGTCCTCAGGGGGCCTTACTGCGCATGCGTCAAAAGTTAAAACAATAAAGTAATACAAGCCTATGTGTCAAGTTATTTGCCAACAGTGTAATGTATTTATTTTTTCCACAAATCCCCCTTTTCACACCTGATAGGTGTGACTATTCTATTTTAGCCATATGTGTTGTAAACTTGCGTGAGCTACCTGCAGTGTGTGCTTTAACAAGTCATGTTGATGCGTTGTGTGTGTGCGATGTAGGTGAGGTCGTCCCCCTTTAGGATCCTCAGTGGCAGGCCGTGATCCAGTCAGTTCCTGCATCACCATTCATGTCGTCAGGGATGCTGTCGGCATCCGGTTCAGGGGGCAACAGGGAGTCATGTCCCGGGTCAGTACCTACGTCTTTATGCGTTCAATTCAATTCAGTTTATTTTGTATAGCCCAATATCACAAATTTGCCTCAGAGGGCTTTACAATCTGTACACATACGACATCCCTGTCCCAGGACCTCACATCGAATCAGGAAAAACCTCCCCAAAAATAACCTTTGACAGGGAAAAAAGGGAAGAAACCTTCAGGAGAGCAACAGAGGAGGATCCCTCTCCCCGGATGGACAGAAGCAATAGATGTCATGTGTACAGAATGAACAGCATTTACAAAGTTACATAAACACATTACATGAATATGACAATGTATGAATGGAACTCCAATCCATGAAACAGAAGGAGGTAGAGAGGAGGGGGCGGGGCATCAGCAGGGCCAAGGTGGGAGGCCGGCTCACCAGGCATCAGACACCTCCAGGTCCAATGGACCCTATGAGACGTGAAGTCACAACGACTCCGGGGAGGAAGAGTTAATAAGGTGCAATGGAGAGATGTAAATGTATCCATAAGGAGAGAGAGAAGAGGAGAGAGGTGCTCAGTGTATCCTAAAACATCCCCCAGCAGCCTATAGCAGCATATCAAGGGGCTCGACCAGGGCAAACCTGATTCAGCCCTAACTATAAGTACTATCAAACAGGAAAGTCTTAAGTCTATTCTTGAATGAGGTGACTGTCTGCCTCCCGGACTGAAAGTGGAAGCTGGTTCCATAAAAGAGGAGCTTGATAACTGAAGGCTCTTGCTCCCATCCTACTTTTTAGGACTCTAGGAACCACAAGTAGCCCCGCATTTAGTGAGCGCAGCTCTGTAGTGGGGCAATATGGTACTACAAGCTCCTTAAGATATGATGGTGCATCACCAATCAAGGCTTTGTAGGTGAGAAGAATTTTAAATGTGATTCTTGATTTTACAGGGAGCCAGTGTAGAGCAGCTAATACAGGAGTCATGTGATCTCTTTTCTTAGTTTTTGTGAGTACACGAGCTGCAGCATTCTGGATCAACTGGAGGGATTTAAGAGACTTATTAGAGCAGCCTGATAATAAGGAGTTGCAGTAATCTAGTCTGGAAGTAACAAACGCGTGAACCAGCTTTTCTGCATCTTTTTGAGACAAGATGTGCCTGATTTTTGAAATGTTACGTAGATGAAAAAATGCAATCCTTGAGATTTGCTTAACGTGGGAGTTAAAGGACAAGTCTCGGTCAAAGATAACGCCGAGATTC
This sequence comes from Cyclopterus lumpus, assembly GCF_009769545.1. Lineage (NCBI taxonomy): Eukaryota > Metazoa > Chordata > Actinopteri > Perciformes > Cyclopteridae > Cyclopterus > Cyclopterus lumpus. The sequence goes on along the minus strand of NC_046982.1, from coordinate 2,110,899 downwards.
TTTACAGTGGTGTTGGATGACAGGGCAATGCCATCTACAGAAACCACATCACCAGATAATTGATCTCTGAGGTGTTCAGGGCTGAGTAAAATAACTTCAGTTTTGTCTGAGTTTAACATCAGGAAGTTGCAGGTCATCCATGTTTTTATGTCTTCAAGACATTCTTGAATTTTAGCGAGCTGGTTGGTCTCCTCTGGTTTGATCGATAGATATAATTGAGTATCGTCTGCATAGCAATGAAAGTTTATGCAGTGTTTCCTGATAATATTGCCCAAAGGAAGCATATATAAGGTAAATAAAATTGGTCCAAGCACAGAACCTTGTGGAACTCCATGATTAACGTTGGTGGTCATTGAGGCTTCATCGTTTACAAATACAAATTGAGATCGATCTGATAAATAGGATTTAAACCAACTTAGTGCGGTACCTGAAATGCCAATCGACTGATCCAGTCTCTGTAATAGGATGTCATGATCAATGGTTTTGAACGCAGCACTAAGGTCTAATAATACCAGTACGGAGATGAGTCCTTTATCTGATGCAATTAGGAGGTCATTTGTAATTTTCACCAGTGCTGTCTCTGTGCTGTGGTGTTTTCTAAATCCTGACTGAAACTCCTCAAATAAACTATTCTGATGTAGGAAGTCGCACAACTGATTTGCGACTACTTTCTCAAGGATCTTAGAGAGGAAGGGAAGGTTAGAGATTGGTCTGTAGTTAGCCAACACCTCTGGATTAAGAGTGGGCTTTTACAGGACAGGTTTAATTACAGCTACTTTGAAGGAATGTGGTACATGCCCTGTTAGCAAAGACACATTAACAATATCCAGCAAAGAGGTGCCAATTAAAGGCAACACGTCTTTAAGCAGCCTCGTTGGGATGGGGTCTAAGAGACAGGTAGACGGTTTAGAAGTAGAAACCGTTGAGGACAATTGGTCTAGGTTAATGGGAGAAAAGCTATCCAAATATACACCAGGGTATACAGCCGTTTCCAAGGCCACTCCTCTTGATGACAGATCGGCAGTAGTTGAGGGCAAGAGTTAAAGAGTCTAATAGTTAAAATCTTTTCATTGAAGAAGTTCATGAAGTCATTACTACTGAGGTCTATAGGAATACACGGCTCCACAGAGCTGTGACTCTGTCAGCCTGGCTACAGTGCTAAAGAGAACCCTGGGGTTGTTCTTATATACCGACCTAATACCCGAAGAGAAACTCTGTACCAATTTACTAAATATCTCACCTCTGCATTCATATCCAAGCCACTTGAAGGAGGATACAGGTCCCACACATTGAAGACACTTGTCCAAAGAGGCAATTGTCGCACACACCAGGTGATGCTTGTAAAAAAAAAAAGAAGTATATTTTAGTTAAACCGACATACAGATCACATGCAGGTTGTGCAAATATTCTTAAAACACACACACACACACACAATACTGACTTACACTTAGAAGCATTTAATGAAATGGCTATCCCTATAAAACATATTACACACAGGCAGCTGCACATACATTACCAACATATTGGTTGTCACGCCGGAGCACTAATGAAAGAACCCAAATGCACGACCCGAGGCAGAGAGTAAAGTTCACAAGGATTCCTTTATTGATAAAGGTAATATTGCAACAGGATAGAGTCTCTGGAGAAGGACCGCCGAAGGTTCTCCCGATGTAACTGGGGAGGGACTGAGGCCGGTCGGCAAGGCTCTGACCCGCTGTGGTGAGAGCAGCTGTCTCACTCAGGGGAGAGTAGAATCGTCAACGTAAACAGTCCAGGGTCATTCACAGGAAGGCAGTCAAACTCGGCAGAGGTACAGGCAGGGATCGGGCTTACTCGGAAACGAAGGGACGTCGGAATCAGAACAGGATATCAGGCAGGAAAAACGCTGGTAAGTTGACTCACAGGTGAAGAAAAACGAACTGGCAACGAGACCAGTGAAGCACAGAGTATATATACACACTGGGAGGGGAGTTAACGAGACACAGGTGAAACACATCAGGGCAGGGAGAGGTAATCACATATGAGGAAGTAAAGACAGCAGACATGACACAGGAGGATGATTTCAAAGTAAAACAGGAAGTGACAAGACAACAAAAATAAAAGCACTACCATCTAGTGACGGTTGTGACATTGGTAGATTTAGACAATGTCTCAACACCTCTAGATTTCATGTTTTTTCACACGTAATGTAATTAAACTTAAGTTTAGACTTAGTTTACCTTTTCAACCCTGTTGACGGGACCACGTTGTGGACATGGTTCATTCAGGCCATCCACAGAGGTCTCAATGTTCTCAGTTTCGTCACTCTGAGCCGACTCAATCAGCTCACTCTCAGTAATCACCTGTAGCAGATAAGGGGCACACAAGTTTACTAAATGAAACACAATTGATGCAAAATGGCTACATGCTGGTGGAGCCTGAGTAGGATCTTGATCGAATTCTTTAATATCTAATAATTTGTATTTTTACTTAAGGAAAAATAATTATTACATGAATTAAGATAAAATATAAACTCTACAATTGCTCATACTTATGGAAGTAACTATGTAGTCATCTGGTAAGATAGACAATAGGCCTACATAGCCATGTATAATCAATGCTGTGATGGCACCATGTGGTTTTCATTAATATCTTGCTGCAGTTCACAAGCTGGTAAAAAAGGGAACCATACAGATGTTTTATGTATTACTATTATAGATAAATATACCAGTATCATATTGTATTTGTGGTATCGTATCGTATGTATCGGGTATCGTGATATTTATGGCAGGTATCTTATCGAAATTATAATTTTGGTATCGTGACAACCCTAATATGGATACAATCTGACCGGTAACACCATGGATTAAAAGCTATTGTATGGAAGCATTTTCCTCCAACCAACTCGGAAAGGGCAAAGCAAATTAGAATTTCCGAGCTATGTTGAACATGTTGGAACCGAAAAATACAACGTTCATCTCAATATTTTTATGGACACAGCGATACTCTGCAACCACACGTAAGCAGAAGTCTAAGTCAAGGAATCACAGAGGAAAGCGGGTAGGATGGTTGTAACAAACTATGCGTGACATCCATTTCCACAGAATATTGTCATCGCAAACGTGCACTTTATCGATGTACGTATAGTTTTTGTGTCAACTGTTCCAGAAAGCGTTATTTAAGAGCTGCATGCTCATTGCCTATAACAAAGGGATTTGTTATGAAAGAAAAGTCTTCATTATTAATTTGTGACTAACGGCAGCTTTTTATGTCAAATGATTCAGACCATGCTGAATTCTATGTTTTTACTGCGAGGATGCTGCTACAGGCCCAATCAATCTGGTTCTCTTTGCAAAGCTTGGAAATGTAACCCTCCATTTGACACATCTCCATTTGTTACTAATATTGGATAAAAAAAAGAAGATAAAACTAAATTAATCAGTTTTTTTAAATTATGAATCAGATAGCCAGTGAGAAAAAAGAAATCATGTATAGAAAAATGTTGATGCATAAAGAGGAATCGATAATCGTTTCATAACAGCATCGTAGCCCTCTGAATTGGAATTGAAAGGAGCATAAGGATTTACACCTGTAATATGTAGCTTAAAACATTTTTAAAACATAACTACTAATATGACTTACCTTTTCGTATCTTTTGACCAGACTAGTTGATGCACCTGGAGATCTCTTTTCTTGCTGCTGACTTGTTGACATCTTTTGAGTACTCTTATAACACTCGGATGTGGGTGGACCCTCACCATGCTCCCCTTGCTAGGACTTTCCTTCAGATTTCTGAAAATATTAACAATAAACATCAAACCGGGATCAAGTAAAAACGGAATATTCAATACAGCAGAAACTTTGATATTTGAGAGTAGCAGCATTTCTTTTTCACCCCATCAACCAACAATGTCAATAAACGTTTCAATATTGTAAAAGATAATTGTAAAATCAAAGCTACTTGGACATCATGAAGCATTATTCATGCATGTGACATTATATGGCATTTCCTTTAGGAGAACTTTCATTTTCACAAAGTAACATTTTGACTACCTTGCATCTCCACGGCCAGTCCTAGTCACCATAATTATAGGCAATCTCCTCTCCTTGACTGATGTCTCGTGTTGCAAACAAACACAGATGGGGCTTCCCTTGGATGGTTAGGTACTTAATCTTGGCATTGGGGTTTACATTATCGTCGTTTACAAGTCTTCCAAGCGACCCATCCTCTTTTGCTGCATCAACACTACAAAAACACAAGTAAATATTAGTTTTATAACAGTAAATATATAAAATAAAAAGGCAATGGGTCATTTAATTTTGATTAGACTAATCATTGACATAGTACGCACTACCATAGTTTTCCATTGAAATGGAACTCGAACATGAACACCTTAAGGCAGTCGTGGTAAAGTCTCCGTCTCCCCTCACATTCTTGCTGGCTTATTAGTTCACCTCTATATTCTAACAGAAAGCTACAGATTCCGGGGACTGCAAGTCACATCTGACCTGAGCTGGACTCTCAACACCACAGCCACTGTGAAAAAAGCCCAGCAAGGGCTTTATTACATCAGGCTGCTCAGGAAAGCCGGTCTGAACCGTTGCCCTCTCACCCAGGCCTACAGAGGACTGGTAGAGAGCATCCTCACCGCAGGCATCACTGTCTGCATAAGAGTTTCAATGTGTCTGGACTGTTGGTCCAGGCACAAATGGCAAATAAAAATCTTGAATCTTATTCATACTTTAATCATGATTACAAAATCGGAACATACAACTTACCTTTGAAGGCATTGATGTATTTGATATCAAGTCCCACTTTGTCCCCTCCAGTATCAATGTAAAATTTGGCATCATCCTTTGGATGAAGGAGTCTTCGACGATGCATATTTTTTTTGCTGAAATTACCAAAGAAGATGGTTGTCAGGATTATTATCTTCATTTATAGAACATGCATGATCAGAAAACATTCTATAGCCATTTAAACCAGTAATAAACTGGGATAAAATAAGAAAATGCATAACTACTCCATTCAATTTTTTTATTTGACACTACATTTCACAGGTATACATTTTAAGAATATCTTTAGATCATCTAAGATTAACTGTAGACTTAACTTAAGTAAGTCCCTTGCTTCAGGTGTTACTACCAAAACGGTCTCCTCTCCTCATCCTCTCTCCAGGCACAAAGTAAACACACTAACTATCAACATTAGCTTTAAGTTTAGCACTAGCAGCTAAGGGAGCAAGCTGCAGGTGATCCAGTCAAGACGGTGTGATGTAAGCTACAATAACTCCCGAGGACGGACTTTCTGCAATTGGAACAGCAGCGAACTTGATGACGTCCCACGTCAGCTGTTCTTGCTCGTGAGTTTACTCCAATTATTCACAGTAAATTATTTTACAGTGAGTATATAACGGATTTAACGTTACCTGTGAACTAATAATAAACTCTAGAGTGCTCGACCCGAATTATATCTCATGTGTAACCGCTACGGAGACATCAGAGCCAGCGGATCATTTAAAAGTCCTGCCGACATCAGGCTGCAGGCTCACCGGTCCGCGAGCAGGAACTCGAATCTCCTAAACCGCATATTTTTTGCCGGCTGAATCTCGACAAACCGACCACAGATTTGATGCTTAAAGTAATAACTTCTTGTCTGAAAACATCCTAAAAATAGTGTAAGAGTATTTCCCCCTCCGCCATTGTTCCGTCGCAAAATGCATTGGGGGATATGTGGTCCAAAGTACGCACAAGTCTCCTCTGATGCATCCCTGGTGAAATGGGGATTGAGAGAAGCGGACTTTTGAATTGGAACAGTACTTGGGCCGCGACTGATGACGTTTCACAAATCCACAAGTACGGACAAGAACGCATATTGAGAAACGGCCACAGTGTGTTCGCTAGCTAGCTACGTTAGCAAACGCGAGTGCTAACGTTAGCTAGCGCTTGTGTTTGCTAACACATATATGGCTCGACATTGGCCTTGAAAAGCACAAAGCATGCCATCTTCGCGCACCTCACACAGTCTTAACCGAATCACCTGTAGTTAGCTCTGTTTCATAGTTACAAATATAAATGCCTTACCTGGTGGGGTCTAATCCTCCATGAGTCCATGTGTATATTATATGCCTGTCTCTTTAAGGAGCTGACGCACCTTGCACTTGATGTCCGTATGTCCCTCCGACGCCCCTCCCCCGCGGGAAAACCAACCAATCACAAGGCAGGCCGCCAAATTGTAACCGTGTGTATCAAAATTTGTATGAAACTGCACCAGCATGGTCAAGACGATACACGGCGCTGTTCTATACATTGGGATACACAGAAATCAGGTTAGGTGGTAAAAAAGGACTTTCCACGAAAAAGAGAGGGTATGTTAACAAGACGCTTATAAGGCGTTACACTCTTTGGTTTATGAGGACCTCGGCATGGTCCGGCTATACCACATAGGTTCTCAGAATGCTGGTGTGTAACACACACACATTCCTGTATAAGCTTGGGAGTGAGGACCAAGACAGTTCACATTGGGAGTGAGGACCACCCTTTCTGCTGTACTTAGAAAAAGATGAATGCTGCATTTGAGCTCTAAGAGGCTACCTGACTCAAGTTCACGCCTCAGATTCTTTAAAAAACACAAAGAAAAAATATAGATATATTTGTACTCAGTTTACTATCTGAGTGAGGACCGTTTCATAGAGGGCGCTGTTGGGTGCATTTTATAATAGAATAGTTTACCTACCTTTTTAGCCTGCAGTTATTATTTTGTATGTGATTATGTAATAATAAATAGGTCTGGATGTGTTTAAAAAGAGTGACCATGTTGTGAACATTGATTAGACTGCTGTATAAAGATAGAAGCATTTTAACAATATAATTATTGCTATACCAAAGCAAATCATATTTAACATTGTACACCTTCCAACAAATATGCAATGAATAGTCTTGTGCGTATAGAATTGGTTTATTTAAACTATTAGTATAAAACAGTAGGTTTCTTAAATTATTTAATAATGCATTAACACTGCATTAGAAAACAGAACATGACAACTGGTCCTTCTCTTCAGTACAGTGTTCAAACATAACAACTGGTCCTTCCCTTCAGTACAGTTTGCGGGACGTCTCCCTTCGATTGACAGTCACAATTGTGTTGTAAACAAAGTTTTTCACATCCTTCCAGGACCTTTCAGCCAATATCTCTTCTTGCTTTATGCATTTGATGCAGTCCTCTTTCCCTGGGACTCTGCGCTCATCCACAAACTTTCTTAATTGTTTATTGACAGCGGCCCTCTCTGCATTAGTCCACGGCCTTCTCATCTGCACTTTGGGTGCCCCTAGAGACGCAAAGAAGACAATGTAACATGAAATACATAGACCACAATGTAGATATCTTGACCAGGCTCATGCACAGCCGGCACACAGTCACAGGCACTTTGTTGCCTAATTAAAAAAAACTTACCCATTTCTTTCACCACCTTTTTTGTCCTTTTCTTATTGGGGACCCTTTTAGCCAGGCTTTCTCCTGGGCTCTGATCTACAATAGCAACAAATAAACATTAGTTCCTGTTAGTTCATGAGACTTCACATGTAATAGATATGAAGGTTTAAGTGTATCAATGGTGGAATGTAGAAGAAATACAGTTCTTCAAGTACAGTACTTAAGTAAAAAAGTCTTGGTATTTTCATTTTCATGTCCTATATTACATCTCAGAGGTTAAGTATTGTACTTTTCCCTCCACTACATCGCAGAGGTTATATGACTGATTAAACTCCAATCTTACTAAACTGCTCCTGCTTGTTGGTCCTAATCTACAATAGTGAAATGTTAATCTTGATAAAATGATGAGTGAATAACAATAAATTGGTGAGTAATCCTCTAACATTACATTGTTCTTGTAACTGACGTGTTTAGATTGTAAACACTCAGTAGGGTCCTGTAACAAATATACTTTGTACAATTAGAAGAATAAAGCAAGCTAATTAACTCACCATCCATATCTAAACTCCAATCCTCAGTAATGTTTTGAGTTGAGCAGAGGCCAAGAACTGAAAATCAAACACAAGGCGAAACATCATGAAATGCAGTGTTAGAAAAAAAAGATACTGAAAGGATTAAACCAGTCATAACTGATGGTTGTGAATGCTCACTACTTTTTCAGAAGCATCAACTCCTCCCACAGAGAGAGTGATTAATCAAGGCGGGAGAGGGGCGTGGAGCACACACACACACACACACACACACACACACACACACACACACACACACACACACACACACACACACACCCGGCGCTCCCAGGCTGCAGCCATCTGTTCATGGCGTCACTCAGTCGCTGCACGTAGGCAAAGGGCCAGTCCTCGGGCCCCAGCGTGGCCTCCCGGAACCTCCGCCACTGGTCCTCTGGGGTAAGACCCAGACAATCCATCACGGCCTTACGCACGTCTGCGTAGTTGGGCCGGGCTCCCGGGGGAAGTCCCAGGGCCGCGGTTTGCGCCTCCCCGGTGAGAAGCGGCAGGAGACGGATCGCCCACTCTGCCGCCGGCCAGCCGCACGCCCCCGCCATCACCTCGAAAGTCTCCAGGAAGGCCTGCACATCATCCGCCGCTGACATTTTGGGCAGCACCATCCCCCTCAAGGCGAAGGGGTCCGTGGCGCCGGCGGAGCCGCAATTGTGCGGGCGGCGAGCTGTTCGAGGGCTTGAGCCTGCCTCTGCGCCTGGATCTGGAGCACCTCCATGAACTGCCGATTTGCCTCGGCTTGGTCTCGCTGCATCTGGGCGATGCCTCCCAGCATCATCGACTGGGCCGGCAGCCCTGGGTGTTCCTCGCCTCCTGGCATGTGCCTTTTTCTTTTTTTTTTTAAAGGGGGAGCCCCACGTTGGGCTCCACTGTAACACTCGCGTGTTACCGCGGGTGGTATTCTCCCCCCAGCACAGAGACACTAGAGACAGGAACTAGTTAGTTGTTTTTATTAATTTCAGGCAGATGCCGTCTCTGTCTTGCTTTCCGCTGATTTGGTCCCGTGGACAGCAGCGTAGGTCCGGCGTTCTACCAAACCCCAGAACCCCCCTCCTTTGTCCACCTGCACACTTATAATGGGGAGCAATCATCATTAGACCCAGGTGAGGCCAATTAGGCCTCCACCTGGTACCGTTCCCTGAGCGTACTCCCCCACTCCCCTCTGCAGCTGAGCTTAACCACACCCAGCCACCACAATGGTATTAAATGATGTTGGGGATAGTGAATGTTGGGTTAACTTCTGTCTTAAATCTAAGTTTTGTTTTTTATTAGTCAAATTTGATTGAGAGGATTTTGAAAGATCTCTCCACATTTTCAGTGCATTTGCCACCAAAGTGCAACCAAAAGGCCCTTTAAGTTTCCTTCTGGTTGGCAAAAGTGCCTCGATGCTGTGAGATATTTGGGGTAAAAAGCTTTTTGCAGAGAAGGTTTTCTTTTTTTTTCATTTCCTATTTTTATTCCCAATTAAAACATTTTATTAGTTTCAGTTCACTTCATTCATGTTCAATTAATTTAAATGTAATTTATTTCAAATTAATGCAGTTCGATAAACAAGTCATACTTACTTATATGCCAACACATTTTTGGGGGACATAGTCAGTAAGACAGTCTTTCTGTTCCACAATATATATGCAAATATACAGAACTATTTGTTCATGAGATATTAGTCTGTCTGTATGTTATAGTTTTTATATGATTTCTTCGAATGTATTGCTGTTAATCACTTATAAACAAATTATATGTATTCATAATGATGTCATTGTCTGCTTCATACTTGCAACAGCATTGAGACTACTACTGCTTTTACAACTATCCCTGCTACTACCGCAACTCCTGGTACTAAAACTGCTTCTATTACTGCTGCAGCCGGTACCACTATTGCAACTACTACTACTACTATTGCTACGGTTACCTCAGATCATTCTTCTACTACTACAGCTGCTGCTGCTCTTGCTGCTACCACTACCAATTCAACTACTATTGCTGATGGAACTGTTTCTTCTATGTTTCTTCTACACTGCTGCTGCTACGACTGCTAAAATATCAGCTGTTGAAACTACTACTCTTGTTATGACTATTTCTACTACCTCTACTACCCCTCCAACTTCTACAGTTTAACAGATTAGCTTTCAGCTTTTCCTGCAGGAAAATCAATATTTAGGCCTAATATTTAAGATTTATGCATTTTAATTGCATAAAAAATGTGGATTACATAGTTTTAACATGAACACACTAATAAACTTAATGTGATTTATTTTTGTTAGTCGAACATGATTGAACACTGAACAATTGAAATCTATGTTAAAAATACCAATAAACCCAATGTGTTTGGAACACACAACAGACATTGTATTAATGCATTTACCATAAATAAGTACAATTTGTTTCAAATTCATAACCAGGTAGGTCTATGTAATCTTTTTTCATAAAATCTATTAGTTTGATTTTCATAATAATCAGGTTTACACAAACTCAATTTACTTAAAATGCATGTACTTTTTATTAATTAACCCAATGTATTTTATAATTGATATTCACATATTTAAAATATTTGTTTTTTCATTCACAACAATAACTCCAGTGTACAATACATTAAAAAAGGAGTCAGACAACCATGTCTCACATTTACTATTTATTGGTGTGTGGGTAAAAACACACCACACCTCTTCCAACAGCAGCACAGCCAGTGCTCATACATCCATGTTGTGTGCAAAGAAACAAATCATAAAAAAGAAAATGCCGTACTTACCATCGAGGTTAAGAAAGTGCTCTATTAAAGAATGTAACTTTTCTTTGCCACAATAGATGTTTTTGATATAATAAATGGCTAAACAACTCTGAACCAAAAAAACACATTAAAAACGCATTACGAGGCCATTGGCCTCACACAGCAGGAATAAGAACAGTGCTGAACTATGGTAACTGTAATGCTTAAAGTACACTAACAACACGGAATCCATGATATCCATTTTTTTAAACGTGGACCACCATAACATTGCCATAAGGCTTGTGCATCATGCATGCAGGTGTATAAAATGAGTATTCTGTAGCAAAAATATATCATTCATAACCGTGAGAAACACAACTAGAAAATATTTACATTGACAAAGTTCTGTACTGACATTTGCAGCAAGTCCTCCACTTTTTACGCCATCACTTGAGCATCTTCATTTTTAGTCCTTGGACTTTTGGTGAAAGCTTGGTAGAGTCCAGTTCCATCAATACTTTCTGAAACACTTCAAATGTACACTTGAGGTCCTTGGGGTAGCTCAAGTTCAGTGCATAAATCAGTCCGAAAAGCATCACACATCCAAGTGTGACGGATGGTAGGTTTTGCAGAAATCCTTCAAGAACAACAGCAACATCTGCAGGCTCTTCTTCGGGGCCAGCACCTTCTCTACGAATGAGGTAGATGCCCATCGTAGTCTATCCAATACCCGACTCAAACTCTGAAGATTCGCAGTCCTGGATCCCCCCTTGGCCCGGAAAAGCTTCATCAGGTCATCAGTGTATCTGTCCAGTTGTCGAAAGAATTTTGACATCAGAGGAACAGTTGTTATACGCATTGTGGCATCACCAGGGGACAGGTAGTGGAGGGGCGCTACATCCCCACGCAGGATCAGTGCCCACACCACAAAATGGCCACCATGGGCGGCACTACATCTCCCAGACTGCCTAACCACTCTCACAACTGTCGGTGCTTAAGCCACCTAATTGAGGCAGGGCTGGGAGGCAGATGGGAGAGCACAACAGGGGAGAGGAGCTAGAAGAGTGGACTTCTTTGTGGAGCAGGAAAACACCACAGTTACCGCGAAGACGACCCGGTAACGGGAACCCTTTTCTCCTCTGGGATGCTTTGAGTTGACAGACTGACCTTTTTTGATTGTTTGGATTTAATGGAGCCCTCTGAGGTGCTGGTGCTGGAAGAATAAACCCACCCTTTTTACTTTATAAATGTCTGTGTGTGTGTGTCTCTTTTCCAGCCTCTCGTGCACTGTCCCACCCTAGCTTGCCCTAGGGACAACCCGTGACGCTACAGCATGAACTCCAAGTTGACCTGAAAGAGGAGAAAAGACAGATTTACACATCTTGTTAAAAGTTTATCCTTAAAACAATTTGCAGCAAAACGTGCATCTAAATTTGAAAAAAAAGGGTTACTACTCTTACTTCATTAACTTCTAACAGTGCTGGCCATCTGTTTTGGATTGCTATTATCAGTGGCTCCTGAAGAAATTCTTGACGTCTGTACGAGAAGGTACGCTGCATCTTTTCCTTGATCACTGTCTCATTATTATTTTTAACCTCAAGCAATAGAGCAACCCTTTCCACCTGTAGGCTTTCTGTGTTTTCACCTGTTGGATGGCTTGGACAGAAATTAACCTCTGCCTTTCGAGGCTTCTTAATGTTTGCAGCTGGTTTCCCCTGACCTTTTCGTTTGTTATTAAGGGAGTTGACAAGGACTTCTGGGTGTCCAGCTCTGCCAAGTTTGCTGCGGAAGTTCATCATCTTGACCTTTTTTATATAGTGCTTCCAGCCACAATATCCAGTGCGAGTTCCTTTCTCATGCAAACATGGGTGGGTGTGTACCAAGGCCTCAGCAACTTCTTCAAACTGATCATTCTTTGGATATGCTGTGTATTTAATAATTTCTTCTGCAAGGCCCTCAAGTATATCAGCTCTGACTTTCGGGGGAAGAGATAAGAGAGTTCCATTCACACTGAAATCATAATTTTCCTTCTGAAGAAGCATCTCGGTACAATATGGAAAGCGTGTCACGAAAAAAGCTTCAGGCCAAGAGCAGGACCGGGCCTCAGGAGATATCAATGACAATATGATGGTATCATTGCTGCTATGAGAGTCAATGGATGCTTAATCCCCTGGTTCTTGTGATGTGGAGCGAGTAGACATTGGAGGGATTCACTGGGTGGTGGTGAGGAGATCACAGAGCTGGTAGTCTCATAAGTTAAGTATACTACTTTCAAAGTAGTTTGATCTTGAATGTCGGAAATTGGCAAGAGTTTCATCAAGTCATTCCCAAAGTCTATATGTACTGGAGCCTGAACTGCTCCATCACTCCAAAGACAGTCTTAATTTCAAGAGCCAATTCATCCACAGATGAATGAATTGAATGAATAGTTTCCTTGCTTCATCTTCACCTTCAAAAAGGACTCTGAAGCTAACTGCCTGCTTTGTCAAGCTAAAGTGCAGACACAAACACACAAAGAAGACAGGTATTAGTCTTGTCAACACATAACATTTTAACATGATTGTCATGTTCTCATCCCCATTAAGTGATATCAAAATAGAGAAAGGTTCTTTGCTTTAATTATTTCTTAAGTTACTACTAAAGAAAAAAGTGTTCTCGACTGAAAATCTGGGCCTACTCAATATTTTTACAAGGCACTGTAACTTATTGAAATCAAACCTTTGATGATGATGATGTTTCTCTTCAGGGTTACCATACGCTTGTGTAGGCAACAAGTGGAAAGCAATCAGCTCCTCAAGCTAAACAACCTCTCTACCCAGTGATGAAGTCAACTCAAAGGCTGTAAAATGATCTTTATGCCAAGCACAAAATAAACTAACAATGAAACTCAACTTGTCTGATTATTATTATGCACATTTGCAGAATCTTTGCAAATTCAGGCATTCCAACAGTTGAACCACATGCAACTAGCATTCCATTTATGTAATTAATTCCTCTATTGGTGACATTTTTTGCAAGATGAATTTGACTGATATCTGGATACTTCTGCCTGAGAGCCAACACAACTTCCTTATTTAGAACATCAACCTGGACTGTGGAGACATGTGTAACTTCCAAATCTGATGTACTGAGACTGAATGAATGTATGTGATAACTGATCAATTCCTGGTGTTTTGCTGCCAGTGAGAGTGCAATATTCCTGAAATTATTTGTGTGTTGGGCAACTTGTTTGAAAAAGCTATGTTTAGCTTCAAATCTCATTGTCCATACTCCTACAAGAGGCCCAAAGCATCTAATCAAGTGCGGGTAATGCTCAAGATAGTGGTGTTTAGGTAAAAGCTTTCCGTCTGGGTTAAACTCAAGTAGTCTGTGTCTGTACTCAGAAACTTTGACGTCAAGATAGGCAATTGTCTCGTCAGAGTGAACAGGTGCCACAACTAATTGTAGAATTTCCTTCAGGTCCAATATTATTTGCCAAGCAAGCTGGTATCAAATCACCTACTAGAAATGGAAGAAATCGGATTAAGTTCCAATTTTCATGGGCGTTGCCACCTATTGTCTTCTTACATGAATAACTTTGTGGTATGTGAGATCAGTGCTGACCCCACTATGCATTATAAATGAGAATGTGTGTCTTTGGGTCTGTCCTGGAGAAACCAGGGTGAAGGGTAGACGAGATCTTAACACTGGGAGTAAATTTTATACAAAACTATTTAAAACCCTTTTGATCAAATAACCAAAATAGTATTATCAATAGAGAGGAAAGACTGAGCCGAATGCGCTGAAATGTTTGTGGAGTAAATGTGACCTGAGCAACTCTGAAGCTTTCTCCTCTGATCTCTCTATTCAAAGACACAAACACACGTGTTCGTTCACGCATGCACACATGGTTGTTCATCCGCATGCGGCCGTTCACGTGCGCGCACACACACACACACACACACACACACACACATAGCCATACACAGTCAGCAGCCTGCAGTTGTCTGTTTCTGTATGGCCCACAACGTCATATAAATGAGAATCTGTGTGTGTGTGTGTGTGTGTCTGTCAAACTGCACTAATTAGAACACCTGTGTGCTTCCAACATCAATGGTTGCCATAGTGATAACTTCAAAGGGACGACAGTTGCCAGGCTTAACATGGAGTTAAAGCTAGGGAACATCTATCTCAAAAAGTCAGTTAACCGTAGCTCTATTTCTTTCGCCAATATTCTTTTGAGAGGAAGGATGACTTGAACAGATACTGTGAACGGTGGGACTGTAGTGTAAGAAATGTGTCTCTCGCGGCGATTTAGAGATCAGGTATGATTGTCTGTGAGAAGACTTTTTGAAGGGAAAGATAATGGGGTAGAGAGGTGGACTTGCTCCCTCGTTAAGGCTTCTCTAGACAAATGTGTGAAACTGTTTCTAAGGACAAACACAGCTTGGCTGAATATGATTTTGCTGTATAAACTTCTTCTCAGACAGTACTTTCATCAGCTTTTGGAATGTGGGTAGGGAAAGAACATTAGCATGTATTTGTTTTTCTGCATTGATTTGGTTCCGAGAGTGTTGTCAGAACACCATTGTCTGCTAAACTTCTCTTTCAGAAGCCTTGGCTGTAACACCCTGTCTGCTTCCAATGTTTGTGTCCCCTGATTGTTTATTCCCTCCACCTGTTCTCCGGCACTCCTTTGCCTCCCATGTAATTGTTCATGCCCTACACCTGTGGTTTCCCCTCATATTTTGTTTATTTTCAGAAGACATAGAACATCATAGTTTGAAGCATAGGGTCATTGACCTTGTGTCACTGTTTGACCAGATGGGAGTGAGAATGTGGTGGTCAGCAAAAATTAGCATGCTAACATGCTAAACTAATAGAATAAACATTGTAAAAATTATACCAATCTGCTATATCGGCACGATAATATTTGGGCAGTGCGATGGGTCAAACAAACACAGGACATGTCCAACTAAGTCAATATTGACTTATGTTTTAGTTCTGATCAAGCTGCTGTGTTTGAGTTGGGAGAGAGAATGTGTTAACGCAGTAAGTATTATGGTTATGAGAAATATTGGTCAGAACGTGTCTGAAGCTCCCTAAAGCTATACAAGAATATCAGAATTGTTTTACATTCTTCAAAATAGTTCAATACATCCATTAAGATCCTCACAGCTCCCACAGCTGCCTCAGGCACTATGACTTTTGTATGTGTGCCCTACATTTGTTATTCATACATTGTTCAAATTCCTTCATATTCTGCCTCTACCACTCATCTCTTAACAAGCACTCTCACTCCCTTCTGTAGAATAATTTCAATTCAGTATATTTTGTATAGCCCAAAATCACAAAGTACAAATTAGCCTCAGAGGGCTTTACAATCTGTACACATACGACATGCCTGTCCCTCATATCGGATCAGGAAAAATTCCCCCACCCCCCTGTGAAAGGGTTTTCACAGGGACAAAAGGGAAGAAACCTTCAGGAGAGCAACAGAGGAGGATCCCTCTCCCCGGATGGACGGATGCAATAGATGTTATGTGTACAGAATAACAGCATTACAAAGTTACATAAACACATTACATGAATATGACAATGTATGAATGGAACTCCAATCCATGAAACAAAAGGAGGTAGAGAGGGGGGATGGGGCGATCAGCAGGGCCAACGCGGGAGGCCGGCTCACCAGCATCAGACACCTCCAGGTCCAATGGACCCTATGAGACGTGAAGTCACAAAGACTCCGGGGAGGAAGCAGAGTTAATAAGGTGCAATAGAGAGATGTAAATTCATCTATAAGGAGAGAGAGAGAAGAGGAGATAGGTGCTCAGTGTATCCTAAAACTTCCCCCAGCAGCCTATAGCAGCATATCTAGGGGAGCATATCTAGGGGCTGGACCAGGGCAAACCTGATTCAGCCCTAACTATAAGCACTATTAAAGAGGAAAGTCTGAAGTCTATTCTTAAATGAGGTGGCTGTGTCTGCCTCCTGGACTGAAAGTGGAAGCTGGTTCCATAAAAGAGGAGCTTGATAACTGAAGGCTCTGGCTCCCATCCTAATTTTTGGAACCACGAGTAGCCCCGCATTTAGTGAGCGCAGCTCTCTAGTGGGGCAATATGGTACTACAAGCTCCTTAAGATATGATGGTGCATCACCAATCAAGGCTTTGTAGGTGAGGAGAATAATTTTAAATGTGATTCTTGATTTTATAGGGAGCCAGTGCAGAGCAGCTAATGCATGAGTAATGTGATCTCTTTTCTTAGTTTTTGTGAGTACACGAGCTGCAGCATTCTGGATCAACTGGAGGGACTTAAGAGACTTATTAGAGTAGCCTGATAATAAGGAGTTGCAGCAATCTAGTCTGGAAGTAACAAACGCGTGAACCAGCTTTTCTGCATCTTTTTGAGACAAAGATGTGCCTGATTTTTTTAAATGTTACGTAGATGAAAAAATGCAATCCTTGAGATTTGCTTCACATGGGAGTTAAAGGACAAGTCCCGATCAAAGATAACGCCGAGATTCTTTACAGTGGTGTTGGATGCCAGGGCAATGCCATCCACAGGTGTTCAGGGCTGAGTTTTGTCTGAGTTTAACATCAGGAAGTTACAGGTCATCCATGTTTTTATGTCTTTAAGACATTCTTGAATTTTAGCGAGCTGGTTGGTCTCTTCTGGTTTGATCGATAGATATAATTGAGTATCATCTGCATCACAATGAAAGTTTATGGAGTGTTACCTGGTAATGTTGCCCAAAGGAAGCATATATAAAAAAAGGTAAATAAAGTTGGTCCAAGCACAGAACCTTTATATACCTCTTATTTATTTTACTCGCTCTATTCATCTGTACTATTACTGTCACTCTGCTGCTGTGACAACCAAATCTCCCCTCTAGGTATCAATAATCAAATCTTATCATATTACACTGATAGATACACTGTAGCTCACCTGTTGTGGTTATGTTTATATAATGTGTTAATCAAAGTGTTGTAACTTACCTGTGATAGAGAGAGCCAAAAAACTCTAATATTGCAACATTTGTCATGTCATGTGTGTCCACTGGATGAAAGTTAGTCCAATATTCAATTTCATTATGTTCATGTTGCTGTTACACACCCCTCCACCTCCCCTTCACTGCCCAGTCTTCACAGATTCATCTTCATCATCTCATAAGCCTCATAAGCCACCACCACCAGTGTCTGGACTCTGGGGGTTTATTTCACTGCTGCTTGGACAGCCGTCCATTACAGTCTCTATTCTCTCTACTTATGGATGAATTTACATCTCTTCATTGCACCTTATTAACTCAGCTTCCTCCCCGGAGTCGTTGTGACTTCACGTCTCATAGGG